>NC_135965.1:47337999-47600499 GCF_053455715.1 Rhinoraja longicauda
CCCCCCGACACCTTCACCCCCCCCCGACACCTTCACCCCCCCCCGACACCTTCACCCCTCCCGACACCTTCACCCCCACGACACCTTCACCCCCCCGACACCTTCACCCCCCGACACCTTCACCCCCCCCCCCGACACCTTCACCCCCCCCGACACCTTCACCCCCCCCCGGCACCTTCTCCCCCCGACACCTTCACCCCCCCGACACCTTCACCCCCCGACACCTTCACCCCCCGACACCTTCACCCCCCCCCGACACCTTCACCCCCCCCCGACACCTTCACCCCCCCCCCCGACACCTTCACCCCCCCCGACACCTTCACCTCCCCCCGACACCTTCACCCCCCCCCCGACACCTTCACCCCCCCCCGACACCTTCACCCCCCCCCCGACACCTTCACCCCCCGACACCTTCACCCCCCCCGACACCTTCACCCCCCCCCGACACCTTCACCCCCCAACACCTTCACCCCCCCGACACCTTCACCCCCCCCCTACACCTTCACCCCCCCCCCCCCCCCCCGGCACCTTCACCCCCCGACACTTTTACCCCCCCCCCGACACCTTCACCCCCCCCCGACACCTTCACCCCCCCCGACACCTTCACCCCCCGACACCTTCACCCCCCCGACACCTTCACCCCTCCCCGACACCTTCACCCCTCCCCGACACCTTCACCCCCCCCCCCCCCCCCCGACACCTTCACCCCCCCCCCGACACCTTCACCCCCCCGACACCTTCACCCCCCCCGACACCTTCACCCCCCGGACACCTTCACCCCCGACACCTTCACCCCCCCCCCGACACCTTCACCCCCCCGACACCTTCTCCCCCGACACCTTCACCCCCCCCACGCCCCCCCTCACAACCCCACGCCCCCCCTCACACCCCCCCCCGACACCTTCACCCCGTCCCGACACCCTCACCCCCCGACACCTTCACCCCCCGACACCTTCACCCCCCCCCGACACCTTCACCCCCTCCCGACACCTTCACCCCCCCGACACCTTCACCCCCCCGACACCTTCACCCCCCCGACACCTTCACCCCCCCGACACCTTCACCCCCCCGACACCTTCACCCCCCCGACACCTTCACCCCCCCCCCGACACCTTCATCCCCCCGACACCTTTACCCCCCCCGACACTTTTACCCCCCCCGACACCTTCACCTCCCGACACCTTCACCCCCCCCGACACCTTCACCCCCCCGACACCTTCACCCCCCCGACACCTTCACCCCTCCCCGACACCTTCACCCCTCCCCGACACCTTCACCCCCCCCCCCCCCGACACCTTCACCCCCCCCCGACACCTTCACCCCCCCGACACCTTCACCCCTCCCCGACACCTTCACCCCCCCGGACACCTTCACCCCCGACACCTTCACCTCCCCGACACCTTCACCCCCCCCCGACACCTTCATCCCCCGACACCTTCACCTCCCTGACATCTTCACCTCCCCGACACCTTCACCCCCCCCCGACACCTCTCCACCCCTCCGACACCTTCACCCCCCCCCCCGACACCTTCACCCCCCCCCGACACCTTCACCCCCCCCCGACACCTTCACCCCTCCCCGACACCTTCACCCCCCCCGACACCTTCACCCCCCCCCGACACCTTCATCCCCCGACACCTTCACCTCCCTGACATCTTCACCCCCCCGACACCTTCACCCCCCCCCGACACCTTCACCCCCCCGACACCTTCACCCCCCCCGACACCTTCACCCCCCCCACCCGACACCTTCACCCCCCGACACCTTCACCCCCCGATACCTTCACCCCCCCGACACCTTCACCCCCCCCGACACCTTCACCCCCCCGACACCTTCACCCCCCCGACACCTTCACCCCCCCCCGACACCTTCACCCCCCCCCGACACCTTCACCCCCCGATACCTTCACCCCCCCCGACACCTTCACCCCCCCCCCGACACCTTCACCCCCCCCGACACCTTCACCCCCCCCGACACCTTCACCCCCTGGACACCTTCACCCCCGACACCTTCACCCCCCCCCGACACCTTCACCCCCCCGAGACCTTCACCCCCGACACCTTCACCCCCCCCACGCCCCCCCCTCACAACCCCACGCCCCCCTTCACACCCCCCCCGACACCTTCACCCCGTCCCGACACCCTCACCCCCCGACACCTTCACCCCCCGACACCTTCACCCCCCCCGACACCTTCACCCCCTCCCGACACCTTCACCCCCCCGACACCTTCACCCCCCCGACACCTTCACCCCCCCGACACCTTCACCCCCCCGACACCTTCACCCCCCCGACACCTTCACCCCCCCGACACCTTCACCCCCCCCGACACCTTCATCCCCCCGACACCTTTACCCCCCCGACACTTTTACCCCCCCCCGACACCTTCACCTCCCGACACCTTCACCCCCCCCGACACCTTCACCCCCCCGACACCTTCACCCCCCCCGACACCTTCACCCCTCCCCGACACCTTCACCCCTCCCCGACACCTTCACCCCCCCCCGACACCTTCACCCCCCCCCGACACCTTCACCCCCCCGACACCTTCACCTCTCCCCGACACCTTCACCCCCCCGGACACCTTCACCCCCCGACACCTTCACCTCCCCGACACCTTCACCCCCCCCCGACACCTTCATCCCCCGACACCTTCACCTCCCTGACATCTTCACCTCCCCGACACCTTCACCCCCCCCGACACCTCTCCACCCCTCCGACACCTTCACCCCCCCCCGACACCTTCACCCCCCCCGACACCTTCACCCCCCCCGACACCTTCACCCCTCCCCGACACCTTCACCCCCCCCGACACCTTCACCCCCCCCCCCGACACCTTCATCCCCCGACACCTTCACCTCCCTGACATCTTCACCCCCCCGACACCTTCACCCCCCCCGACACCTTCACCCCCCCGACACCTTCACCCCCCCCGACACCTTCACCCCCCCCACCCGACACCTTCACCCCCCGACACCTTCACCCCCCGATACCTTCACCCCCCCGACACCTTCACCCCCCCGACACCTTCACCCCCCCGACACCTTCACCCCCCCGACACCTTCACCCCCCCCGACACCTTCACCCCCCCCGACACCTTCACCCCCCGATACCTTCACCCCCCCCGACACCTTCACCCCCCCCCCCGACACCTTCACCCCCCCGACACCTTCACCCCCCCCGACACCTTCACCCCCCGGACACCTTCACCCCCGACACCTTCACCCCCCCCCGACACCTTCACCCCCCCGAGACCTTCACCCCCGACACCTTCACCCCCCCCACGCCCCCCCTCACAACCCCACGCCCCCCCTCACACCCCCCCCGACACCTTCACCCCGTCCCGACACCCCTCACCCCCCGACACCTTCACCCCCCGACACCTTCACCCCCCCCGACACCTTCACCCCCTCCCGACACCTTCACCCCCCCGACACCTTCATCCCCCCGACACCTTCACCCCCCCGACACCTTCACCCCCCCGACACCTTCACCCCCCCCGACACCTTCACCCCCCCCGACACCTTCACCCCCCCCCCGACACCTTCATCCCCCCGACACCTTTACCCCCCCGACACTTTTACCCCCCCCCCGATACCTTCACCTCCCGACACCTTCACCCCCCCGACACCTTCACCCCCCCGACACCTTCACCCCTCCCCCGACACCTTCACCCCCCCCGACACCTTCACCCCCCCGACACCTTCACCCCCCCCCGACACCTTCACCCCCCCGACACCTTCACCCCTCCCCGACACCTTCACCCCTCCCCGACACCTTCACCCCCCCCCGACACCTTCACCCCCCCCGACACCTTCACCCCCCCCGACACCTTCACCCCCCCCGACACCTTCACCCCCCCGACACCTTCACCCCTCCCCGACACTTCACCCCCCCCGACACCTTCACCCCTCCCCCCGACACCTTCATCCCCCGACACCTTCACCTCCCTGACATCTTCACCTCCCCGACACCTTCACCCCCCCCGACACCTCTCCACCCCCCCGACACCTTCACCCCCCCCCCGACACCTTCACCCCCCCCCGACACCTTCACCCCCCCGACACCTTCACCCCTCCCCGACACCTTCACCCCCCCCGACACCTTCACCCCCCCCGACACCTTCATCCCCCGACACCTTCACCTCCCTGACATCTTCACCCCCCCGACACCTTCACCCCCCGACATCTTCACCCCCCCGACACCTTCACCCCCCCGACACCTTCACCCCCCGACACCTTCACCCCCCCCCGACACCTTCACCTCCCCGACATCTTCACCTCCCCGACACCTTCACCTCCCCGACACCTCTCCACCCCCCCGACATCTTCACCCCCCCCGACACCTCTCCACCCCCCCGACACCTCTCCACCCCCCGACATCTTCACCCCCCCGACACCTTCACCCCCCCCCCCGACACCTTCACCCCCCCGACACCTTCATCCCCTGGTGCTGGAGTAACTCAGCAGGTCAGGGATATCTCTGGAGAACATGGATAAGTGACTTTTTCTGCACTTTAACTCCCCGTCCCATTCCCAATCTGACCCTTGTGTCCTGGGCCTCCTCCATTGTCAGAGTGAGGCCCAGTGCAAATTGGAGGAACAGCACCTCGTATTTCACGGGTAGTTTACACCCCAGCGGGTTGAACATTGACCTCTCTAACTTCTAATAGCCTTGTTTTCCCTCTCTCTCCATCCCCTCCCATTCCCAGTTCTCCCACCAGTTTTGCTGTCTCCGACCACATTCTATCTCTGTCCCGCCCACTCTCCTGACATCAGTCTGTAGAAGGGTCTCGACCCGAGACGTCACCCATTCCTTCTCTCTAGAGATGCTGCCTGTCCCGCTGAGTTACTCCAGCATTTTGTGTCTACCTCGTGTTTGTTCCATAATGGCCATGTCCCCTGAAGTTGGCAGTGACGTCTCTGTAGCCCGACCAGTGTCCGGAAGGGGGCGGATGGGGGATGAATCTTGTCAGACCGGGTGTGTGCTTTGTAAATGAAGGTACTAATTGGCAGGCTCTGCAGATGTTTACTGTACACCTGCCTACCTTCCATGAGGTGTGGAGCTGCGCAGATGGGATCTGAAGACAGGCTCAAAATGCTAGATTAACCAGAGATGCTGCCTGACCAACTGAGTTACTCCAGCATTTTGTATAAACCCGCATCATTAGGGTGGCACAGTGGTGTAGTGGCACGTTGCCATTGCCACAGGACGAGAAACCCCTTCCCTAGGAGCGGCACGGTGGCGCAGCGGTAGAGTTGCTGCCTCACAGCGCCGGAGACCCGGGTTCCATCCCGACTACGGGTGATGTCTGTACGGAGTTTGTACGTTCTCCCCGTGACCTGCGTGGGTTTTCTCCGGGTGCTCCGGTTTCCTCCCACACTCCAAAGACGTGCAGGTTTGTAGGTTAATTGGCTTGGTATAAATAATGTGAAATTGTCTCTAGTGTATGTAGGGTAGTGCTAGCGTGCGGGGATCGCCGGTCGGTGTGGACTCAGTGGCCGAAGGGCCCGTTTATTAAAGGATCGAACACAGTATTGTGTACACTTGTTCTTCAAGCTGCCTGACTGTGGCACTGAGAACTTAGTCACACTTTTTATTAATGATAAAAAGGCCAAGCGTTATGGACGGTGGTCTGCTGGTGATTCGTAGATGGACGGGAGGATGAGCTCCAAGGAGCAGCGTGGACTCTACATGGGACCAGCAACCAGATGGAGAGCGGAGGGTAATGCCTGGACTCTACAGTGGCACCAGAAACCAGATGGAATGCATGCACAACTGGGGCTGGCTGTCCACATTGCTGGGAAGCATTGAGGAAATAGTTTTAAATGGTGAGGAATCAGTAAATATTGGTCTACAAAGAGATCTTGGTGTGCTGGTTCATGAAACACTGTAAGTAAACATGCAGGTACAACAAACAGTCAGGAGGCCAGGTGATCATAGCCTTCGGTGTACAGAAAGTGCTGGAGTAACTCAGCGGGTCAGGCAGCATCTGTGGAGAACATGGATAGGTGACGTTTCACAGAGTGCCGGAGTAACTCAGCGGGTCAGGCAGCATCTGTGGAGAACATGGATAGGTGACGTTTCACAGAGTGCTGGAGTAACTCAGCGGGTCAGGCAGCATCTGTGGAGAACATGGATAGGTGACGTTTCACAGAGTGCTGGAGTAACTCAGCGGGTCAGGCAGCATCTGTGGAATGGGTGACATTTCGGGTCGAGACCCTTCTGCACTGTTCTACGTTGTATCTTGGCCGTGATTTTGGAATCTGCCACTGTTCTCAAACTCAGTGCCATGCAGGAGTCTAGCTTGTGTCAGGATGTTTAGCCTGTTTGTTCCAAATATGCCTTAAGACAAGTAATTGTATAACTCTTTATTACTACAGTCCTGTTTGCTCTGCACTCTGGGCTCTGCTTGATGCCAGACATTTCACCAAGGACCCTGTGGGACAGTGCGTACTCAGTACACCTTGTACAGGACTATTTCCAGCCCTGTGCGGGTATGAATTTTCTGTTTGGGGCTGTTATCATCAGCTGTGGCTTTGTCACTTGTGTAAATAGTGGCCCGGTGCCAAGTTCATACCAAACACAGAGGTAGACGGTACAATGTATTTGAGACGGATAGAAACGATAAGTGTATTAGACAAGCTAGATGCAGGAAAAATGTTCCCAATGTTGGGGGAGTCCAGAACCAGGGCCCACACGGTCTAAGAATAAAGGGGAGGCCATTTGAAACTGAGGTGAGAAGAAACGTTTTCACCCAGAGAGTTGTGAATTTGTGCCACAGAGGGCAGCGGAGGCCAATTCACTGGATGAATTTAAAAGAGAGTTAGATAGAATGGAATAGAGAGTTAGATAGTGGAAACTAGAGAGTTAGATAGTGGAATCAAGGGATATGGGGAGAAGGCAGGCACGGGTTACTGATTGTGGATGATCAGCCATGATCACATTGAATGGCGGTGCTGGCTCGAAGGGCCGAATGGCCTCCTCCTGCACCTATTTTCTTTGTTTCTATGCATGGATTTTTCCGAAGTTTCATTCGGTGCGTTGTGATTCAGGGTGCACGTTGATAAACGTGACGCCGGACAGATAACCCGGCTTGTCTCTTCCTCTTTGGCAGATTTATTTGTACATAATACCTGTGCAGGGAGCTGCCTCCCACTACTGTGACGTCTCAGCATTCAGGTTAACTCCGTGAACGTTGACAGCAAGGTCAAGCTTCTGCTGCCACAAATCACGCACTCATCTTGATAATAAACGTTAATAATAGCACAACAGCAATTACCTCAATGTTTTCTAGAGCTTTATTTAGAAATGAATGAGCAGAAAGAGCCCTTTTATTCCAAATGTTGCCACTCCCTCTGTGGTTCTGGAATAACATCCATCAATATCATAAATTCACAAGTTCTAGGAGCAGAATTAGGCCATTCGGCCCATCAAGTCTACTCCGCCATTCAATCATGACTGATCTAGCTCTCCCTCCTAACCCCATTCTCCTGCCTTCTCCCCATAACCTCTGACACCCGCACTGATCAAGAATCTATCTCAATAGACAATAGGTGTAGGAGGAGGCCATTCGGCCCTTCGAGCCAGCACCGCCATTCAATGTGATCTCTGTCTTAAAAATATCCACTGACGTGGCCTCCACAGGTGTCTGTGGCAAAGAATCCCACAGATTCACCACCCTCTGACTAAAGAAATGTCTCCTCATCTCCTTCCTAAAAGAACGTCCTCACTCCATTCTCCTGCATTCTCCGCATAACCTCTAACACCTCTGACATCATAGTTTTATACACTTCTAGCAGGTCTCCCCTCAGCCTCTGCCGTTTCAGAGAAAACGATCCAAGTCAGTCCAACCTAGGGGTTGCCAACTGTCCCGTATTAGCCGGGTCATCCCGTATTTTGGGCTAAATTGGTTTGTCCCGTACGGGACCGCCCTTGTGCCGTATTAGGCCTGGGGGGCACTGTAGGCCCGCACAGTGTAGGCCCGCACAGTGTAGGCCCGCACAGTGTAGGCCCGCACAGTGTAGGCCCGCACAGTGTAGGCCCGCACAGTGTAGGCCCGCACAGTGTAGGCCCGCACAGTGTAGGCCCGCACAGTGTAGGCCCGCACAGTGTAGGCCCGCACAGTGTAGGCCCGCACAGTGTAGGCCCGCACAGTGTAGCCCGCACAGTGTAGCCCGCACAGTGTAGGCCCGCACAGTGTAGGCCCGCACAGTGTAGCCCGCACAGTGTAGGCCCGCACAGTGTAGGCCCGCACAGTGCAGGCCCGGACAGTGCAGGCCCGCACAGTGTAGGCCCGGACAGTGTAGGCCCGCACAGTGCAGGCCCGCACAGTGTAGGCCCGGACAGTGTAGGCCCGCACAGTGCAGGCCCGCACAGTGCAGGCCCCGACAGTTTAGTTCCCGACACTCTAGGCTTCCAACATTTTTGCTCCGGACACATCTAAGTCTGTAGGCCCGGGCGCCGCCTAACGGAGGTTGCGTAGCAACCCGCTCCCGGCCCGGGTGGCCACCATTGGTGGAGCGGGAGCACGTGGCCGCTGGCTGGCGTCACCTTGTCCCGTATTTGGGAGTGAGGAAGTTGGCAACCCCTAGTCCAACCTCTCCCTGTAGCTGTTACCCTTTAATCCAGGCAGCTTTCTGGCAACCCCCCTCTCCAAAGCCTCCACATCTTTCCTGTAATGGCGCGGCCAGAACTGCACGCAGTAGGTTTCACCACCTCCCTGTTCAACTGTTCCAGGGTTTTCAGAATAGCCTCCCACCTACCCACACAAACAAGCACGTCGAGCATGAACTGACGAGTTGTGCAAGACGTTGGTGAGGCCGCATTTAGAGAACAGGTGCTCCTCAACTTACGATGGGGTTACGTTCCGACAAACCCATTGGAAATGGAAAATATCATAAATCGAAAATGCATTTGATACACGTAACCTACTGAACATCATAACCACCTAACCTACCCAACATCACAACGACCTAACCTACTGAACACGGCGGCACGGTGGCGCAGCGGTAGAGTTGCTGCCTTACAGCGAATGCAGCGCCGGAGACTCAGGTTCGATCCTGACTACGGGCGATCTTCGGTTTGCTCCCACACTCCAAAGACGTACAGGTGTGTAGGTTAATTGACTGGGTAAATGTAAAAATTGTCCCTAGTGTGTGTAGGATAGTGTTAATGTGCGGGGATCGCTGGGCGGCACGGACTCGGTGGGCCGAAGGGCCTGTTTCCGCGCTGTATCTCTAAATCTAAATCTAAAAAACATCATAGCCATCTAACATGCCGACATCATGGCCATGGCAACTCCCAATCGTGGCTGACTGGTAGCTGCATCTCGCTGCCGTCGCCCGGCATCACCAGAGAGTATCGTACCGCATAAGACACTGCCAGTCTGAGCGGCAGACAGGTCTGCCAGTCCGGGGAAAGATTACAATTCCAAATTCGCAGTACGTTTTCTACTGAAGGTATATCGCTTTTGCACCATCGTAAAGTCGAAATATTGTGCGTCGAGGAGCATCTGATTTGTGTTCAGTTCTGGGCGCCGTGTTATAGGAAAGAGGTCACACTGGAAAAGGTACAGAGAAGATTTACGAGGATGTTGCCAGGACTAGAGGGTGTGAACTGCAGGGAGAGGTTGAGCAGGCTGGGTCTCTATTCCTTGGAGCGCAGGAGGATGAGGGGAGATCTTATAGAGGTGTATAAGATCATGAGAGGAATGGATGGGTTAGATGCACACAGTCTCTTGCCCAGAATAGGGGAATCGAGGACCAGAGGACAGAGGTTTACGATGAAGGGGAAAAGATTTAATAGGATCTGAGGGGTAATGTTTTCACACAGAGGGTGGTGGGTGTATGGAACAAGCTGCCAGAGGAGGTAGTTGAGGCTGGGACTATCCCCACATTTAAGAAACAGTTAGCCACGTACATTGATAGGACAGGTTTGGAGGGATATGGGCCAAATACAGGCAGGTGGGACTAGTGTAGCTGGGTCATGTTGGCCGGTGTGGGCAAGTTGGGCCGAAGGGCCTGTTTCCACACTGTATCACTCTATAAACTCTATCACTCTGTGTCTCTGTGACGCTGTGACTCTGTGACTCTGTGTCTCTGTGTCTCTGTGTCTCTGTGTCTCTGTGTCTCTGTGTCGCTGTGACTCTGTGTCTCTGTGTCTCTGTGACTCTGTGACTCTGTGACTCTGTGTCCCTGTGTCTCTGTGACTCTGTGTCTCTGTGTCTCTGTGTCGCTGTGACTCTGTGACTCTGTGACTCTGTGTCTCTGTGACTCTGTGACTCTGTGTCTCTCTGTCTCTACGTTGCTGTGTCTCTGTGTCTCTGTGTCTCTGTGTCTCTGTGACTCTGTGTCTCTGTGACTCTGTGACTCTGTGTCTCTGTGTCTCTGTGACTCTGTGTCTCTGTGACTCTGTGACTCTGTGTCTCTGTGTCTCTGTGACTCTGCGTCTCTGTGTCTCTGTGACTCTGTGACTCTGTGACTCTGTGTCTCTGTGTCTCTGTGTCTCTGTGACTCTGTGACTCTGTGTCTCTGTGACTCTGTGACTCTGCGTCTCTGTGTCTCTGTGACTCTGTGACTCTGTGACTCTGTGTCTCTGTGACTCTGTGACTCTGCGTCTCTGTGACTCTGTGTCTCTGTGTCTCTGTGTCTCTATCATTCTATCACTATCACTCTATCACTTTGTGTGTCTCTGTGACTCTGTGACTCTAAGACTCTCTCCACGGTTCCACCGTTGACCTGTTGCGTTGCCAGACTGCTCACTCCGCCCTCTAGCCTCACGCTCCATCAGGGCCTTATGTTTAACATTCTCTTCCTTGGTGGCCAAACCACACAAGCTGCAATGGGAACAGCATCTGCTCATTATCCAACACCTGGGGCACTAAAGGTGCACACAGTTATTTCAGTATTACCATGCACAGAACCACTTCCTCTGGGACAAACCAGGCAAGGCCGTCAAAGGTTCACACAGACATTGATCAGACCACACTTGGAGTATTGGACAGACACAAAAATGCTGAGGTAACTCAGCGGGACAGGCAGCATCTCTGGAGAGAAGGAATGGATGACATTTTGTATCGAGACCCTGCTTCAGACTGAAGAAGGGCCTCGACCCGAAACGTCACGCATTCCTTCTCTCCAGAGATGCTGCTGCCTGCCCCGCTGAGTTACTCCAGCATTTTGTGTCTTTATTTTCAGCGTAAACCAGCATCTGCAGTTCCTTCCTGCACTTGGAGTGTTGGGTACAATTTTGGTCACCCTGCAACATGAAAGATGCCATTAAGCTGGAAAAGGCGCAGAGAAGATTTACCTGGATTTACCAGGACTCGGCCTGAGCTACAGGGAGAGGTTGGGGCAGGCTAGGAATCTATTCCTTGGAGCGCAGGCTGTTGAGGAGTGATCTTATAGAGGTGCATAAAATCATTAGGGGGATAGATAGAGTGAATGTACAGTATTTGTCCCCCAGAGTAGGGGAATCAAGAACTAGAGGGCATAGGTTTAAGGTGAGAGGGGAAATATTTAAAAGGAACCTGAGAAGCAACTTTCTCACACAGGTGGGTGTATGTGACAAGCTGCCAGAAGAGGTAGTTGAGAGGGGCAAAGTTTAAAGGAGATGTGGGTGGGCAAGTGTTTTACACGGAGGGTGGTGGGTGCCCGGAACGCACTGCCAGGGGTGGTGGTGGAGGCGGATACGATAGTAGTGTTTAAGAGGCTTTTGGATAGACACATGGGTATGCAGGGAATAGAGGGGTGTGGATCACATGCAGGCAGATAATTGGTCTGGGCATCAAGCATTGCGCAGCCATTTGGACCAAAAGGCCTGTTCCTGTACTGTTCTATATCCTTCTCCGTGGATTGTCAGCTTGTGGTGGTGGAGAAGCTCGTGTGATCCTGAGAGCGATGCCGTCTGGAGCTACGCTCCTGGTAGGGTCACCCATGGCGGTAAGGTCGAGGAGGAGGGAGGTCCCTGACAAAGAGCGATCCAACCAAGACCTCAACGGTGGAACAGGCGGAGGGGGGGTGACGGCTGACTTTAGTGGAGCGTCACAATGGCTGGGAAGGCCGATGGATGAAGGCCGCGGCAGAAAAGGGTCCCCGGTCGTCTTGGACTCCACGCCACTGGATCCTGACCCAGATCTGTCAAGGACCGTGTGGTGGCTGTCTGTGCACCAGTCTCCCCGCGCTAAACAAAGTCACGCACAGGCGTCCGACCCTATGGAGAGGACAGTCACACTCGCTTCCAGTGACCGCCGAGGATGATGGTATTCTTTTATTCTACGAATATAATTCTAAAAATAGGAACAAAATGAAGGCAAGCAGAGTACCATGTCAGTGGCAAGCTTTAACGATAATCTTGCTGCCTCCATGACAACCTTTGGAGCCACTTTGACACTCCATGGGGTAGTAATGTCGTCGTGCCTACAATATATTGTCCTCCAGCTAAAGAAATCAAGATAAAACTGACGAGAGGGACAGGTTCAATCAGGTTCAGAAAACGAGGGAATGTTATCTTCAAGAACTAACGTTGAATGATGCTGTTTTGAATAAATAATTGATATATTTTTATCATTAAGTATCTGTTTTGCGTGGCACGGGCTGCCACTGGAATAACAATGAGTTGGAAAATAGCATCATGTTCTTCTCATCTTCAGGTTAAACCAGCACCTGTGGTTCCTTCCTACACTGTTCATCTCATTACCCTTTGTTTTCTCTTGCGCTATATGTTTCTGCTTCCACTCACTCCAAATAGCTCCAAATAAATGTGGCTTAAGTTGCCTCTCAGGTTCCTATTACATATTTCCCCTCTCACCTTAAACCTATGCCCTGGAGTACTTGGTTTCCTTACTCTGGGGGAAAAGAACCTGTACATTCACCCTTTATGTACTGGCCACATCACTTGCTCCTAGTAAATGTGAGGTTATCCACTTTGGTGGCAAGAACAGGAAGGCAGATTATTATCTGAATGGTGTCAGATTAGGAAAAGGGGAGGTGCAACGAGACCTGGGTGTGCTTGTACATCAGTCACTGAATGCTGATGTACAAGCAGGTACAGCAGGCAATGAAGAAAGCTAATGGCATGTTGGCCTTCATTGCGAGAGGATTTGAGTTTAGGAGCAAGGAGGCCCTACTGCAGTTGTACAGGGCCCTGGTGAGACCGCACCTGGAGTACTGTGTGCAGTTTTGGTCTCCTAATTTGAGGAAGGACATTCTTGCTATTGAGGGAGTGCAGCGTAGGTTCACCAGGTTAATTCCCGGGATGGCGGGACTGACATATGATGAAAGAATGGGTCGACTGGGCTTGTGTTCACTGGAATTTAGAAGGATGAGAGCGGATCTTATAGAAACATATAAAATTCTTAAAGGATTGGACAGGCTACAGTAGATGCAGGAAAAATGTTCCCGATGTTGGGGGAGTCCAGAACCAGGGGTCACAGTTTAAGAATAAGGGGAGGCCATTTAGGATTGAGATGAGGGAACATTTCTTCACCCAGAGAGTTGTGAATCTGTGGAATTCTCCGCCACAGAAGGCAGTGCAGGCCGATTCACTGGATGTTTTCAAGAGAGAGTTAGATTTAGCTCTTAGAGCTAAAGGAATCAAGAGATATGGGGAGAAATCAGGAACGGGGTACTGATTGTGGAAGATCAGCCATGATCATATTGAATGGCGGTGCTGACTCGAAGGGCCGAATGGCCTCCTCCGGCAGCTATGTTTTCTATGTTTTCTATGTTTTCCACTTATGGTACACCATTTTCCCTGGATGCGCACATTATTTTCTTTGAAGAACAAATTAAAACAGAAAATTCTGCATGCAATTAGTAGAGTAACGACAGTGGGGATAATTATCAGTTATTAGACATGACACTTGAGTTAAGATTGAGTTTAGTTTAGTTTATTGTCACGTGTACCGAGGTACAGAGAAAAGCTTTTGTTGCGTGCTACCCAGTCAGCGGAAAGACTACATGATTACAATTGAGCCGTCCTCAGTGTACAGGTACAGAGTGAAGGGAATAATGTGAATAACGTTTGGGGGAAGATAAAGTGCAGTAAAGTCAATAGACAATAGACAATAGGTGCAGGAGGAGGCCATTCGGCCCTTCGAGCCTGTACGCACCACCATTCAATGTGATCATGGCTGATCATTATCAACCAGTACCCCGTTCCTGCCTTCTCCCCATACCCCCTGACTCCGCTATCCTTAAGAGCTCTATCTAGCTCTCTCTTGAATGCATTCCGAGAATTGGCCTCCACTGCCTTCTGAGGCAGAGAATTCCACAGATTCACAACTCTCTGACTGAATTTTTTTTTCCTCATCTCAGTTCTAAATGGCCTACCCCTTATTCTTAAACTGTGGCCCCTTGTTCTGGACTCCCCCAACATTGGGAACATGTTTCCTGCCTCTAAAGTGTCCAACCCCTTAATAATCTTATACGTTTCAATAAGATCCCCTCTCATCCTTCTAAATTCCAGTGTATACAAACCTAGTTGCTCCAGTCTTTCAACATATGACAGTCCCGCCATTCCGGGAATTAACCTAGTGAACCTACGCTGCACGCCCTCAATAGCAAGAATATCCTTCCTCAAATTTGGAGACCAAATCTGCACACAGTACTCCAGGTGCGGTCTCACTAGGGCCCTGTACAACTGCAGAAGGACCTCTTTGCTCCTATACTCAACTCCTCTTGCTATGAAGGCCAACATTCCATTGGCTTTCTTCACTGCCTGCTGTACCTGCATGCTTCCTTTCAGTGACTGATGCACTAGGACACCCAGATCTCGTTGTACGTCCCCTTTTCCTAACTTGATACCATTCAGATAATTCTCTGCCTTCCTATCACAGTCTGATCAATGAGGTTGATAGTAGCATGGGACTGCTCTCCATTTGTTGGTTGGATGGTGCAGTTGCCTGACCACTTTCCTTACGAAGCCGATCATACCAAATACATGGAGTTAAAAGTGTTGAAAAGGCACATCGAAGGTCGACACAAAATGCTGGAGTTACTCAGCGGGTCAGGCAGCATCTCGGTAGAGAAGGAATGGGTGACGTTTCGGGTCGAGACCCTTCTTTAGACTGAAACGTCACCCATTCCTTCTCTCCCGAGATGCTGCCTGACTTGCATGTGTAGAGTGAACACTGTCAGTTTAATGTAGGTTTGCTGACAAAGATGTTCCTTTGAAGACTCAAGAGCATTTAATTGTCATAGTGACAATAACATTCTGACTTGCTGCCCTTTATCAAGCCCCTAAACGTAATGCATACAGATAATATGTATTATTATTTTTTAAATCTTAAAGTCATAGCTGTCGTACTTGTACAAAACCCAGGTCCGCGGTCCGCAGTGCAACCAAGGACACAGTCCGTAGAAGATCACAGTTGCTGAGGTTAGTGTTGTGTCATAAGGTCACATGGTCGTGAGTGATAGGTGTAGAATTAGGCCATTCGGCCCATCAAGTCTACTCCGCCATTCAATCATGGCTGATCTATCTCTCCCTCCTAACTCCATTCTCCTGCCTTCTCCCCGTAACCCCTGACACCCGCACTGATCAAGAATCTATCTATCTCTGCCTTAAAAAATATCTACTGACTTGTGCCTCCCACATCTCCTTTACGCCATGTCCCTCTCACCTTCCAGCAAAGCTCTCTGTACTTGATATTTCCAGCGTCGGGGGATAAAGGTTCTGACTGTCTACCCTATCTTGTAATTTTATATCTTCTAGCACCAATGTCGAGCTCCAATCTGAGGCTGAGACGTGATACCCACACTTACAGCAACAGTATTTGGATCATGCAACTTTATTCAACACTTCGAGGGGCACGGTGGCGCAGCAGGTAGGGCTGCTGCCTCACAGCACCAGAGACCCGGGTTCCATCCTGACTACGGGCGCTGTCCGTGTGGAGTTTGCACGTTCCCCCTGTGACCGTGTGGGTTTCCTCCGGGTGCTCCGGTTTCCACCCACGCTCCAAAGACGAAGGGGCTTGTAGGTTAATTGACTTCTATAAATGGCCCGCTTTGTGTGGGATAAAACTAATGGACGGGTTGAATTCATTTTATTGTCACGTGTGCTGAGGTACAGTGTAAAAGCTTTTGTCGCGCGCGAATCAGCCAGATGAAAAACTGATTAGCAGTGAGCCGTTTACAGTGTACAGATAGATACATGATGAAGGATAAGGGCGGTCGCTGGTCGACACGGACTCGGTGGGCCGAAGGGCCTGTTTCCACGCTGTATCTCTAAAACGAATGATTCCAGTCTTTGCACACACAGTAACCGGCTGGCTGTGGGCGGAGCGACTGAACAGAACCAGCCTGGGGCAAGTGAACAAGGGAGGTGTGGTCAGATCGCACCTCCTTCAATAAATGCATCCCATTCCTGTGGCGTTCTGCTAGCACTTTCTGGAGGTCTGAAGGAGATACGTGTGGCAGGATTGTACCATGGGGGAACCTGTGCAGAAAGGTCACCACACTCTGCTAAACCACGGCCAGGATGGTGAGCTGGTGGGTATACATTCTTGGAAGGTGCAGGAAATAAACTGCAAATGCCACGTTTAAATGGAAGGCAGGCACAAAATGCTGGAGTAACTCGACGGGTCAGGCAGCATCCCGGGAGAGAAGGAATGGGTGACGTTTCGGGTCGAGATGCCTTCTCTCACCGAGATGCTGCCTGACCCGCTGAGTTACTCCAGCATTTTGTGCCGACCTTATATTCCTGGGATGCTTCCTTTCAAAGAGATTGGATTTGAACGCTGACAAAACTGATTATGTGTTGTTAATAAGTGTTAAGACTGTTCCATAAGTGTGAAAGCTTGCTGCAAATGTATATTTGTATTCCTCTTGCTGTGGAAACTTAAATATTTTCCTTCAAGATGAAAGTGCAAAGGTGTAAAAAGGATTTTTATTTCTGTCAATTGAGTTGTTGGATAAATATCTGAATTGTTGCCCCTTGTTACTTGCAATGGCAAGAGAAACTGATGAGGAGTAGGAGCTGTGTGGTGTAAGCAACATTTACACCTGAAATATGGGGCCACAGTTTAAGAATAAGTGGTCGGCCATTCAGAACGGGGATGAGGAAAAGCTTTTTCACCCAGAGAGTTGTGAATCTGTGGAATTCTCTGTCGCAGAAGGCAGTGGAGGGCGATTCTCTGAATGCTTTCAAGAGAGAGTTAGATAGAGAAAGATAGCGGAGTCAGGGGATACGGGGAGAAGGCAGGAACAGGGTACTGATTGGGAATGAATCACATTGAATGGCGGTGCTGGCTCAAAGGGCCGAATGGCCTACTCCTGCATCTATTGTCTAATATCATTTTCATCATCAATTCTCCGTTTGACTTGCTGGACATGGATATAAAGATAAAAAATAAGAGACAGGGTAATTAAAACAAGAAAAGTGCTGGAGGAACTCAACGGGCCAGGCAGCATCTGTGGAGGGAGTGAACAGGCGATGTTTCAGGTTGGGACCCTTCCTCAGACTCATTCTCCATTTGCTTCACAGTTAGAAGCAAGGAACTGCAGATGGAGGTTTACAAAAAAAAGACACAAATTCATGGAGTAACTCAGCGGGTCAGGCAGCATCTCTGGAGAACTTCAGTCTGATGAAGGTGTCCTGACCTGAAACGTCACCCATCCATGTTCTCCACAGATGCTGCCTGACCCGCTGAGTTACTCCAGCACTCTGTGAAACGTCACCTATCCATGTTCTCCACAGATGCTGCCTGACCCGCTGAGTTACTCCAGCACTCTGTGAAACGTCACCTATCCATGTTCTCCACAGGTGCTGCCTGACCCGCTGAGTTACTCCAGCACTCTGTTTTTTTTGCTTGTGAATGCAGCCTCTGCAGTTCAATATGAATGAATGTTCCCATTGTTTCCGGTGGTGTTGAGCCATGTAGACCAGGGACATTGCAGTCCAGTACACGGCATTGTTTGTTAACTGTTTGAAGTTGCGGCATCATTGAGGAATAAAGAGCAGGGCGCAGTGCTACCAGCTCTGTGGTCCGCCTGTTCCAAGCTTCATGTTCCAGTTCATTGTATGGACCAGCACCTCATAAGTGATAGGAGCAGAATTAGGCCATTCGGCCCATCAAGTCTACTCTGCCATTCAATCATGGCTGATCTATCTCTCCCTCCTAACCCCATTCTCCTGCCTTCTCCCCATAACCCCTGACACCCGTACTGATCAAGAATCGATCTATCTATGCCTCAAAAATATCCATTGACTTGACCTCCACAGCCTTCAGTGGCAGAGAATTCCACAGATTCGCCAGCTTACAACCCAACGGTATGAACATTGAATTGAATATTTTCAGATTCTACCCCCACTGCTCCCTTCTGTTTCCTCAACTCCCCCTCCTCCCACTTACAGGCACACGTCTCTCTCACCCCCAGTCACACTGTTCCTTCCCCCTGCTCTGTACATCCTTGTTAGAGTTAAGAAGGATGGGTGGCGTATAGGCTGCCTGGATTACAGGGACCTCAGCAACCAGAAGATATTTTAACAAACTTGGATTGTTTTTTTCTATAACATTGGAAACTGAGGGGAGACCTGGTGGAAGTATCTCCAATTCTGAGAGAGAAGCATAGATCATAATCATCATAATCATAAATCATAATCATACTTTATTAGCCAAGTATGTTTTGCAACATACGAGGAATTTCGTTTGCCATACAGTCAGACCAATAAAAAGCAACAGGACACACAAGATACATTTTACATGAACATCCACCACAGCAACAGATAAACTCAAAAACCATTTCCCCAGGGTGGAGATGTCAAGAACTAGAGGGCACAGCTTTAAGGGGAGAGGGGCAAAGTTTGAAGGAGATGTGGAGGACAAGTTTTTTTCACACAGAGGGTGATGGGGGCCTGGAACGTGTTGCCAGTGGTGGTGGTGGAGGCAGATACCATTCATAAGTTCATGTTGTAGGAGCAGATTTAGGCAGCTTGGCCATGTGTGATGTGTGAGTGGTGTAATGATGCAATGTGGAAGGGAATGCCTGCAAGGATACCGTGCCTCATGCCCCAGACGTGATGCACTATTGAAGCAGTGAGCGGCCATTGGAATGGACGGGTAACATTCATGCACGCATTCCTGCTGCTGCTGGTCAGATTTTCCCCAGTGTGTGTAAGGCAGGTTGGTCTGACAAGATGTATGGTAAAATGATTTGCCATACATCGGTGACACAGCACGGGCGTCACGGTGGCACAGCGGTAGAGTTGCTGTTCCAGTACTTGCAGCGCCGGAGACCCGAGTTCCATCCCGACTACGGGTGCTGTCTGTACGGAGTTTTTTTACGTTCTCCCCGAGATCTTCGGTTTCCTCCCACACTCCAAAGACGTGCAGGTTTGTAGGTTAATTGGCTTGGTAAATGTAAAAATTGTCCCTAGTGGGTGTAGGATAGTGTTAGTGTGCGGGGATCGCTGGTCGGCGTGGACTCGGTGGGCCGAAAGGGCCTGTTTCCGTGCTGTATCTCGAGACTAAAACTAAACTATACTAATTCTGTGGCTTCATATCATGGGCTGTAAATCCAGTCCTGAACTACTATCTACCTCATTGGAGACCCTCGGACTATCTTTGATCAGACTCGACTGCCCTTTGCCTTCATTAAACGTTATTCATGTTATTCCCTTTATCCTGTACACTGTGAATGGCTCGATTGTAATCATGTATGGTCATGCAACAAATGTTTTTCATTGTGCCTCGGTACACATGACAATAAACGAAACGAAACTAATGACTACATTTATACCCTTACAAACCAATATGTTGAAGATCGACAAAAAATGCTGGAGTAACTCAACGGGACAGGCAGCATCTCTGGATAGAAGGAATGGGTGACGTTTCAGGACGAGACCGTCTGAAGAAGGGTGAGGATCTGAAACGTCACCCATTCCTTCTCTCCAGAGATGCTGCCTGTCCCGCTGAGTTACTCCAGCATTTTGTGTCTATCTTCGGTTTAAACCAGCATCTGCAGTTCCTTCCTATATAAATCAATATATGTTCCAAAAAGTGCAATCTTGACTTCATCTCTGAAGGCTTCATATAATCAGAGTCACAATGTGATTATGTTTGGTAATGATAACACAGCTAAGTTTATGTAATAATTTATGACAACCCTTTTCAACGGTGAGACATCAGACAAGCTGTGTTTACGACGAAGCCCTACGCTCATGCAGTCATGTCCAATGGCTGGAGTCTTTACACCTCTGTCAAGGAACGACATTCACGCAGTTTGTGCTCACCCGACCCGGTCAATGCCCAGGCTGTTTCAAGTCAGCTTTATTTATCCCTGGAGATCAACGAAGAACAAAAGACAGGCACAAAATGCTGGAGTAACTCAGCGGGTCAGGCAGCATCTGTGGAGAACATGGATAGGTGACATTTCACAGAGTGCTGGAGTAACTCAGCGGGTCAGGCAGCATCTGTGGAGAACATGGATAGGTGACGTTTCACAGAGTGCTGGAGTAACTCAGCGGGTCAGGCAGCATCTCGAGAGAATGAACGGGTGACGTTTCTGGTCGAGACCCTTCTTCAGACTGATGTCAAGAAGGAGGAAGATACATAGATAAGGAATTATAAGGTGTGAAAACAGGACAAAGGGGGCGGAGATCAAGGAAAATGTAGAGGAGGTCATTGTTAGCCGGGAGAAGGTAACAACAACAAAGTTCCTGTGGATTGGAGGGTAGCTAATGTTATCCCACTTTTTAAGAAAGGAGGGAGAGAGAAAACGGGACCAGTTAGACTGACATCAGTGGTGGGGAAGATGCTGGAGTCAATTATAAAAGAAGAAACTGCGGAACATTTGGATCGCAGTAACAGGATCGTTCCGCTTGACTAATCTTCTGGAATTTTTTGAGGATGTAACTAGGAAAATGGACAAGGGAGAGCCAGTGGATGTAGTGTACCTTGACTTTCAGAAAGCCTTTGATAAGGTCCCACATAGGAGATTAGTGGGCAAGATTAAAGTGCATGTTATTGGAGGTAGGGTAATGACATGGATGGCAGACAGAAAGCAAAGAGTAGGGATAAATGGGTCCCTTTCAGAATGGCAGGCAGTGACTAGTGGGGTACCGCAAGGCTCGGTGCTGGGACCGCAGCTATTTACAATATACATTAATGACTTGGATGAAGGGTTTTAAAGTAACATTAGCAAATTTGCGGATGACACAAAGCTGGGTGGCAGTGTGAACTGTGAGGAAGATGCTATGAGGTTGCAGGGTGACTTGGACAGGTTGTGTGAGTGGGCGGATGCATGGCAGATGCAGTTTAATGTGGATAAGTGTGAGGTTATCCACTTTGGTGGTAAGAATAGGAAGGCAGAGTATTATCTGAATGGTGTCAAGTTAGGAAATGGGGACATACAACGAGATCTGGGTGTCCTAGTGCATCAGTCACTGAAAGGAGGCATGCAGGTACAGCAGGCAGTGAAGAAAGCTAATGGAATGTTGGCCTTTATGACAAGAGGAGTTGAATATAGGAGCAAAGAGGTCCTTTTGCAGTTGTACAGGGCCCTAGTGAGACCGCACCTGGAGTACTGTGTGCAGTTTTGGTCTCCAAATTTGAGGAAGGATATTCTTATTATTGAGGGAGTGCAGCGTAGGTTCACTAGGTTAATTCCCGGAATGGCGGGACTGTCGTATGTTGAAAGACTGGAGCGACTAGGCTTGTATACACTGAAATTTAGGATGAGAGGGGATCTTATTAAAACAAATAAGATTATTAAAGGATTGGACATGTTAGAGGCAGGAAACATGTTCCCAATGTTGGGGGAGTCCAGAACCAGGGGGCACAGTTTAAGAATAAGGGGTAGACCATTTAGAACGGAGATGAGGAAAAACGTTTTCAGTCAGAGAGTTGTAAATCTGTGGAATTCTCTGCCTCAGAAGGCAGTGGAGGCCAATTCTCTGGATGCTTTCAAGAGAGAGTTAGATAGAGCTCTTAATGATAGCGGAGTCAGGGGGTACGGGGAGAAGGCAGGAACGGGGTACTGATTGAGAATGATCTGCCATGATCACGGTGAATGGCGGTGCTGGCTCGAAGGGCCGAATGGCCTCCTCCTGCACTATTGTCTATTGTCAAAGAAAACAGAGAGAAAATGTAGTTGAAGACAGTCAGACTGGTCAGAGAACTGAGAAGGGGAGAGATGGAGAGAAAGGAAAAGCAAAGGTTTCAAAGAACAAAGCCTTGTCCTCACTCCATTATGTTAATGTTCTTCTATAAATACACATTCCTAAAATACATTTATGCAATGTTACTGCAGGTAGAATGAACACTGATGTTATCTCCAGGACGTCACTAATGTTTACTTAACAGAAACAATGTAATGCAGATGCTGGTTAATGCACAAAATCCAATGGTATTTAATTCAATGGTCGTTTATGTGTCACATGTACTGAGGAACAGTGAAACTCATTTTTGTAAAGAGTTCAGTACAAGTATCACTATACATAAGCACTTAGATATCTTAGATAAGCATCTGAGATATAGTACAAGTGTGTAGCAGCAGTACACTGAGACAGAGCACAGAGTCTAGACACAGAGTGCTGGAGTAACTCAGCGGGTCAGGCAGCATCTGTGGAGAACATGGCTAGGTGACGTTTCACAGAGTGCTGGAGTAACTCAGCGGGTCAGGCAGCATCTCTGGAGAACACGGAGCAGCTTACAATGTCTCTGAGGGAACCAGCTAATAGAAGTGCTTTTCACCATGTTATGATTTCTGCAGGAAGTAAATACTGTCCCATCCATAATCTGAAATAAAAGTTATATATGAATTTTCACTAGGTTCTTCAAATAACATGGCAAATAAAATTTCAATGTCTTTTTTTCAGGTAAACCCTGATTACCGATGACTCCACTAATTATTGAACTATATTATTGTTATAATACCAACAGTTCAGAAACATAGAAACAGAAAATAGGTGCAGGAGGAGGCCATTTGGCCCTTCGAGCCAGCACCACCATTCATTGTGATCATGGCTGATCATTCACAGTAACCCGTACCTGCCTTCTCCCCATATCCCTTGATTCCGCTAGCCCCCAGAGCTCTATCTAACTCTCTTTTAAATTCATCCAGTGAATTGCCCTCCACTGCCCTCTGTGGCAGAGAATTCCATAAATTCACAACTCTTGGTGAAAACGTTTTTTTCTCACCTCAATTTTAAATGGCCTCCCCTTTATTTTTAGACTGTGGCCCTTGGTTCTGGACTCCCCCAACATTGGGAACATTTTTCCTGCATCGAGCTTGTCCAGTCCTTTTATAATTTTATACGTCTCTATAAGATCCCCTCTCATCCTTCTAAACTCCAGTGAATACAAGCCCAGTCTTTCCACTCTTTGCACATGGATCCGGGGAGATTGATCAGCCATGATTGAATGGTGGAGTAGACCTGATGGGCCGAATGGCCTCATTCGGCTGCTGTGATTTGTGAAGTTGTGAAGGTTATTGCTGAATAACGAGGCCTGTTCCACGTGCCGTTCTGTGCAGGAGGTGTTTGGCTACCGAGTGTGTTGTTGCCGCAGGGCCCTGTGTACAACAGTGACCGTCCTGTCCGCTGGCTTCCTGCTGCTGCTCTTCTACTGGAAGCCCGAGTGGGACGTACGGACTCAGTGTGTGCGCTGTACATTGCAGGAAGCCGACACCATCCTCCTCAGGACCACCGTAAGTCTCTACACTAAACGACCGAACTGTAAGTCTCTACACTAAACGACCGAACTGTAAGTCTCTACACTAAACGACCGTACTGTAAATCTCTACACTAAACTATCGTACAGTAAGTCTCTACACTAAACTATCGTACAGTAAGTCTCTACACGAAACGACTGTACAGTAAGTCTCTACACTAAACTATCGTACAGTAAGTCTCTACACTAAACGACCGTACTGTAAATCTCTACATTACTGTAAGTCTCTACACTAAACTACTGTACTGTAAGTCTACACTAAATGACCGTACTGTAAGTCTACTGTACACTAAACTACTGTACTGTAAGTCCCTACACTAAACTACTGTACTGTAAGTCTACACTAAACTACCATACTGTAAGTCTACACTAAACGACTGTACTGTAAGTCCCTACACTAAACTACCGTACTGTAAGTCTACACTAAACTACCGTACTGTAAGTCCCTACACTAAATGACCGTACTGTTAGTCCCTACACTAAACGACTGTACTGTAAGTCTACACTAAACTACCGTACTGTAAGTCTACACTAAACTACCGTACCGTAAGTCTCTACGCTAAACCCCAGTTAGCAACCCTAGTCATAAGTGACAGGAGTAGAATGAGGCCATTCGGCCCATCGAGTTTACTCTGCTATTTAATCATGGCTGCTCTATCCCTCCCTCCCAACCCCATTCTCCTGCCTTCTCCCCATATCCCCTGACACCCACCTGTGAAGCCTCCCGATTTGTAAATGTAAACATAGCCTTGATACTCTTTATTTGTAGAAAGGAACTGCAGATGCTGATTTACACCGGTGATAGACACAACATGCTGGAGTAACTCAGCGGGACAGGCAGCATCTGTGGAGAGAAGGAATGGGTGACGTTGGGTCTAAAGGGTCTCGACCTGAAACGTCACCCATTCCTTCTCTCCAGAGATGCTGTCTGTCCCGCTGAGTTACTCCAGCATGTTGTGTCGACCTTCCATGAAATTCTTTTCCAGTTTCCTTTCCCCTGCTCCATCAGTCTGAAGAAAGGTCGCGACCCGAACCATGGTAATTCCCTCCACAGATGCTGCCTGACCCACTGAGTTCCTGCAGCATTGAGTCAGAGAGTCACACAGCATGGAAACAGACCCTTTGGCCCAATCGTGCGGCACGGTGGCGCAGCAGTAGACCCTCACAGCCTCACAGCGCCGGAGACCCGGGTTCCATCCCGACTACGGGCGCCGTCTGTACGGAGTTTGTACGTTCTCCCCGTGACCTGCGTGGGTTTTCTCCGACATCTTCGGTTTCCTCCCACACTCCAAAGACGTGCAGGTTTGTAGGTTAATTGGCTCGGTAAATGTAAAAATTGTCCCCAGTGTGTGTAGGATAGTGTTAGTGTGCGGGGATCGCTGGTCGGCGCGGACCCGGTGGGCCGAAAGGTCTGTTTCCGTGCTGTATCTCTAAAGTTATAAACTTATATAATTCGTTGATGCCGACCAAAATGTCCCATCTCAGTCTGTCCCAACTGCCTACAGTTGGCCCATATCACTCTTAGCTTTTCCTATCTTTCCAATCGAATGTCTCTTAAATGCTATTGTAGTACCACCTCAACTACCTCCTCTGCTAGCTCATTCCATATACCAACCACCCTCTGAATGAAGAAGTTGCCCCTCAGGTTTGTGTTACATTTTTCCCTTTGCACCTTAAACCTATGTCCTCTTGTTTTTGATTCCCCTACCCTGGGTAAAAGACAGTATAGATTCATCCTATCCATTCCCCTCATGATTTCATACACCTCTATAACATCATCCCTCAGCCTCATGCACTCCAAGGAATACATTCCTAGCCTGCTCACTCTCTTCCTGTAGCTCAGGCCCTCCAGTCCTGGCAACATCCTCCTAAATCTTCTCTGCACTCTTTCCAACTTAATGACATCCTCCCTGTAGCAGGGTGGCCAAAACTGAACGCAATATTCCAAATGTGGCCTCACCAAGGTGTTGCAAACTGTAATTATCCCAACGTCCATACTCCACACCCTGACATTGAAGGCCAATGTACCAATAGCCTTCTTGACCACCCTGTCTACCTGTGACGCCACTTTCAAGGAACTATGTGCCTGCTCTCCTAGATCCCTCTGCTCTACAACACTCCCTGTCTACCTGTGACGCCACACTTTCAAGGAACTATGTGCCTGCGCTCCTAGATCCCTCTGCTCTACAACACCCTCCAGGGCCCTGCCATTCAGTGTGAAGGTCCTGCCCATTTTAGATTTCCCAAAATGCACACCTCGCACTTATCTATGTTAAACTCCATGAGCCAGTCCTTAGCCCACTAGCCCAGCTGATCTAGAGCCTACTGTGCTGTTTGATGGCCATCTTCACTATCTACGATACCACCCACTTTAGTGTAATCTGCAAACTTGCTCATCATGCCTTCTACATTCTCATCCATAAATCACAAGCAGCAGTGAACCCTGAGGCACACCACTAGTCACAGACCTCCAGTCCGAGAAGCAACCTTCCACCATCTCCCGCTTCCCAGTTTTCATTCATTTGTTCTATATCCTGACTCTCGGTCTGAAGAAGGGTCTCGACCTGAAATGTCACCCATTCCTTCTCTCCACAGATGCTGCCTGACCTGCTGAGTTACTCCAGCACTCTGTGAAACGTCACCTATCCATGTTCTCCACAGATGCTGCCTGACCCGCTGTTACTCCAGCACTCTGTGAAACGTCACCTATCCATGTTCTCCACAGATGCTGCCTGACCCGCTGAGTTACTCCAGCATTCTGTGAAACGTCACCTATCCATGTTCTCCACAGATGCTGCCTGACCCACTGAGTTACTCCAGCACTCTGTGTCTCTCTATGTTAAAGTCATTGGGAACCAGCTCTAAAGCTCCTGTGGTGGAATTTGAACGGGCAATTAGATCTTTTCAAACCGAGCTCGTACACGCATCAACAATGCTGCTTTATCCTTCATTTCCTATTCAGGATGAACATAAAGTCTGGACCAGGAAGAAAATAAAGTGGGTAGACTTGTCCTCACTCAGAGAAAGAACAAATGGTACACCACATCCCGCCCTATCTGATGAGACATCTTTGCTGCACAGGATTATCATGAAACCTGAGTTTAAAGTAAGACCTGACTTGTACATCCTATCCTTTACGTGAACCAGTGCCTCGTTGTGAGCTTTCAATCACCCAGCGCCTTTCAAAAAAATAGATTTTCTAATATTTAGATTTTTAATTTTTAAGCTTATCAATCTTTAATTATCAGTATGTTACCAGCTGATTGATCACAGCATCAAAACAGGAGGGGGTATACAGATGGAAAATATTATTGATAAATGTGGCTGTTTGTTCTTTGATAAAATTACGTGTTCTACAAACATAAAACTCTGGTTTGAATAATGTAGTTTGTTTTATTAAATTAGTTACTTTAATTTTAATTAATTAATTTAATTTATTTTAAACAGAACCAAATTAAGAATAGTTATGTAGGAAAAAAAACCTGCAGATGCTGGTGTAAATCGAAGGTGGACACAAAATGCTGGAGTAACTCAGCGGGTCAGGCAGCATCTCTGGGGCGAATGAATGGGTGACGTTTCGGGTCTAGACCCTTCATCAGTCTGAAGAAGGGTCTCGACCCGAAACGTCACCCATTCCTTCTCTCCCGAGATGCTGCCTGACCCGCTGAGTTACTCCAGCATTTTGTGTCTACCTAAGAATATATTTCTATCTGTTCACTTGTGTTTCGTTTCCCACAATGTCTTTATTCTCTTGATGGATCTTTGTAGGTACGGTACTTTGAAATTCAAAAGATAAGGTACATCTGGGACTTTAAGAAAAAGCAATTTATTAGACCAGGGTAAGTCTTCATTTTTATTAAGTTTAATGACGGGTTAGGATATGTGGAAGATGAGATGCGAGTGTTAGAGTGAATTAATCTGTTAGAGGGGATTAATCGTCTGTAGTTTCCTGTATTTAGTGCATACTGGTAGCTGAGGTGGTGAGAGCAGGTATTGAGGGGGGTGGTTCCGGGACACCAGAACCAACTGTTCATCCTTCCCGAGTTGCCGTGGGCCTAACTCAACGAAACACCATTGAAGGGAGATGTCCTCTTGATCATCCCAATGTATAGTTTTTTTTAGATTTAGAGATACAGCGCGGAAACAGGCCCTTCGGCCCACCGGGTCCGCGCCGCCCAGCGATCCCCGCACACTAACACTATCCTACACACACTAGGGACAATTTTTACATTTTACCCAGTCAATTAACCTACATACCTACACGTCTTTGGAGTGTGGGAGGAAACCGAAGATCTCGGAGAAAACCCACGCAGGTCACGGGGAGAACGTACAAACTCCTTACAGACGGCGCCCGTAGTCAGGATCGAACCTGAGTCTCAGGCGCTGCATTCGCTGTAAGGCAGCAACTCTACCGCTGCGCCACCGTGCCGCTCATAGTTATTGTCATAGAGTCATAGTGATACAGTGTGGAAACAGGCCCTTCGGCCCAACTCAACCACACCGGCCAACAATGTCCCAGCTACCCTCCCTGTGCTTGGTCCACATCCCTCTAAACTTGTCCTATCCATGTACCTGTCCAACTGTTTCTTAAACGTTGGGATAGTCCCAGCCTCAACTACCTCCTCTGGCAGCTCGTTCCATACATCCACCACCCTCTGTGTGAAAAGGTTACCCCTCGGATTCCTATTAAATGTTTCCCCCTTCACCTTGAACCTATGTCCTCTGGTCCTCGATTCCCCTCCTCTGGGCAAGAGACTCTGTGCATCTACCCGATCTATCCCTCTCATGAGTTTGTACACCTCTATAAGATCTCCCCTCATCCTCCTGCGCTCCTTGGAATAGAGACCCAGCCTGCTCAACCTCTCCCTGTAGCTCACACCCTCTAGTCCTGGCAACATCCTCGTAAATCTTTTCTGACCCCTTTCAAGCTTGACGATATCTTTCCTATTGTCCTTAACAAATAATGTGTTTAATCAGTTTGGGATAGTACTTTGGCTGTGGGCTTGGTTTCCTTGGTTGAGTGCTTATCCTGGAGTTATAGCACAGGTACTTTGTGTTTTGATTGTAATTTAGTTACAAGTCCACGTGGCTTTCTCAAACTGAGGTAATGTGTTGGTGTTCAGACGTATTCTTTAATTTATCATTTTATTCAGAGATCTGGAAGAGAAACATTCTTGTGCTGATATTCATCACAAATTTGGATCTGGACTAAGTACGTCAGAAGTCATCACCAGGTAGTTTTTACTTGTCATGGGGAATATATTCTGCTGGGTCGTGTGTGCAAACTTCAAATCTGTTTCAGGATTGATAGCTCATGGTGTGGGAAAGAAAACTGCAGATGCTGGTTTAAATCGAAGGTAGACACAAAATGCTGGAGTAACTCAGTGGGACAGGCAGCATCTCTGGAGAGAAGGAATGGGTGACGTTTCGGGTCGAGACCCTTCTCTCCAGAGATGCTGCCTGACCCGCTGAGTTACTCCAGCACTCTGTGAAACGTCACCTATCCATGTTCTCCAGAGATGCTGCCTGACCCGCTGAGTTACTCCAGCACTCTGTGAAACGTCACCTATCCATGTTCTCCACAGATGCTGCCTGACCCGCTGAGTTACTCCAGCATCTTGTGTCTACCTTTGATGGCTCATGGGTTGGAATGTGGTTGTCTTGGGAACCCTGCAGGAATCAGACTGGTGAACAAAAAACACTTTCTTTGTCTTTAAGATGCCCATCTACACTAGTCCCACCTGTCCACACTTAGCCCAAAGCCCTCTATACCTGTCCTACCCATCTTACCTGTCCAAGTGTCTTTTAAATGGTGACATAGTACCTGCCTCAACTACCTCCTCTGAAGAAGGGTCTCAACCTGAAACGTCACCCATTCTTTCTCTCCCGAGATGCTGCCTGACCCGCTGGAACGAGCTGCCAGAGGAGGTATAGGAAAAGAACTGCAGTTGCAGTGACTACTCCAGCATTTTGTGTCTACCTTCGATTTTAACCAGCAACTGTAGTTCTTTTCCTATACCACCTCTGGCAGCTCGTTCCAAACACCCACCACCCTCTGTGTGAAAAAAACTCTAAAATAGGCCAATTATTCAAGGTCAGAGATTTAATTTAGTTAAGTTTAGAGATACAGCGATAAAACAGGCCCTCCTTCCAACCGGGTCCGCACCGACCAGCGATCTCATTAACACTGTCCTACACACACTAGGGCCAATTTTTACATTTATACCAAGCCAATTAACCTACAAACCTGTACGTCTTTGGAGTGTGGGAGGAAACCAACGTTCTTGGAGAAAATCCACGCAGGTCACGGGGAGAACGTACAAACTCCGTACAGACAGCACCCGTATTCGGGATGGAACCCGTGTCTCTGGCGCTGTGAGGTAGCAACTCTACCGCTGTGCCACCGTGCCGTGCTAATGCCCTGATGTTGTTCATCATTTATTATTTTGTTAAAATACTAAGTTCATTCAACAAGGCTTAACATTTTCAAGTTGTTACAGTGCTGATTCCTATTATCACTAATTGTTGACAGTTTTTGTACAAAGGGTAATCAATGTGAATTTGAAAGACCTTTCACGTTTATTATTTGTGGCATTTGTGGCATTATCTGTTTCCATCTATTCAACCTTCACCAGAAAACTAAGCTTGCTTTAAATTCTGAACATTATATAATTTTCTGGAAAGACTATTGCCACGTACAGCAATGATTATTTCACTCATTTTATAGAGTAAAAGTGTGGATGTATTGTATTTGTGTGCATCTGTAAAATTAATTATTCTTCATAAGTTCTAGGAGCAGAATGAGGCCATTCGGCCTGTCAAGTATACTAGGCCATTCAATCATGGATGATCTATCTGTCCCTCCTAACCCCATTCTCCTGCCTTCCCCCCATAACCCCTGACACCTGTGCTAATTATCATTAATTTAGTTTATTGTCACGTTTATTGTACAATGAAAAGCTTTTTTGTTTCGTGCTAACCAGTCAGTGGAAAGCCTATACATGATTACAATCGAGCCGTCCACAGAGAACAGTTGATTGGGTGTAGGAAGGAACTGCAGATGCTGGTTTAAGTTGAAGATAGACACAAAATGCTGGAGTAACTCAGCGGGACAGGCAGCATCTCTGGAGAGAAGGAATGGGTGACGTTTCAGGTCGAGACCCTTCCTCAGACTGATCTGAATAACACCAGTCTGAAGAATGGTCTCGACCTGAAACGTCACTCATCCCTTCTCTCCAGAGATGCTGCCTGTCCCGCTGAGTTACCCCAGCACTTTGTGACAAGAGTTGATTGTGTATATAGTTGATTGGTTGTGTGAAAGAGGTTGGAATATACTAATAATCCGATGATGTTTAAACGCAGGAGATTAATATATGGACCTAATACAATTGAAATTCAGATTTCCCCAATCTGGAAGCTGCTTTGTAAAGAGGTAAGGGGCCGATATTTTGTTGTTTCTGTTTGTTTGTTTGTTTTTGTTTGTGTTTTTGTTTGTGTGGCTCAGCACTTCAATGTCCGCTCCCATTCCCAATCTGACCTTTCTGTCCTGGGCCTCCTCCATTGTCAGAGTGAGGCCCAGCGCAAATTGGAGGAACAGCACCTGATATTTTGCTTGGGTAGGTTCCACCCCAGCGGTATGAACATTGACTTCTCCAACTTCAAGTAGCCCCTTGCTTTCCCTCTCTCTCCATCCCCTCCCCATTCCCAGTTCTCCCACCAGTCTTCCTGTCTCCGACTACATTCTATCTCTGTCCCGCCCCCTCCCCTGACATCAGTCTGAAGAAGGGTCTCGACCGGAAACGTCGCCCATTCCTTCACTCCAGAGATGCTGCCTGACCCGCTGAGTTTCTCCAGCATTTTGTGTCTCCCTTGTAAGTCTGGTTTACTGGGGCCATGTACGGTGCTAGTGCTTAAATAGAAGAAGTTAACGCTTAATTCACACTTCCCTCTCCCTTTTGTGAACAGGTGTTGAATCCATTTTACATGTTTCAAATATTCAGCGTGTGTCTCTGGCTATCTGAGGACTATACTGAATATTCCATTGCGCTGATCATCATGTCCTTCATCTCCCTTGCTCTGTCGGTGTACGATGTACAGCAGGTGAGTGTTATCCCACGGAGTTGTTGCAATTTGGGAAGTCTAACACGTGCAGGACCTACACACTGAATGGTCAGGCTCTGGGGAATGTTGTAGAGCAGAGGGATCTATGTGAGCAAGTGCATGGGTTCGTTGAAGGTGGAGTCACAGGGAGAATGGGTGGTCAATAAGGCTTTTGGCACATTGGCCTTCATCAGAGTAGACAGTCCTTTCAGGTGAGGCAGAGGTTCACCTGCACCTCCTCCAAACTCATCTACTGTATCCGCTGTTCCAGGTGTCAACTTCTCTACATCGGCGAGACCAAGCGCAGGCTCGGCGATCGTTTCGTTGAACACGTTCGCCCAGTCCGTCTCAACCAACCTGATCTCCCGGTGGCTCAGCACTTCAACTCCCCCTCCCATTCCCAATCTGACCTTTCTGTCCTGGGCCTCCTCCATTGTCAGAGTGAGGCCCAGCAGAAATTGAAGATTTTGTACTTCACAGCTTTCTGTGTGTACAGCTGACCAGAATGTTTAAATCTTCTGTTGGATAAGAATGTTTTAATTTCCGTTAATTCCACCGTGTGAAACATGACGAATGAATACTGCACGGATGAGGTTGTACTGCAAGAGGCCGAGTGAGTTCACACACTGCTTTACTGTTTGCAGCAATCAATAAAACTCTACAGACTCGTGGAATCCCACAATAACATGACCGTCACAGTCTACAGGAAAAATACAGGTGAGCAACCTTCACTCAAATACAGGTGAGCAACCTTCACTCAAATACAGGTGTTTCATTCAAATACAGGTTTCATTCAAATACAGATGTTTCACTCAAATACAGATGTTTCACTCAAATACACGTGTTTCATTCAAATACAGGTGTTTCATTTAAATACAGGTGTTTCATTCAAATACAGGCGAGCAACCTTCATTCAAATATAGGTTTCATTCAAATACAGGTGTTTCATTCAAATACAGATGTTTCACTCAAATACAGATGTTTCACTCAAATACAAGTGTTTCATTCAAATACAGGTGTTTTATTCAAATACAGGTGTTTTATTCAAATACAGGTGTTTCATTCAAATACAGGTGTTTCACTCAAATACAGGTATTTTGTTCAAACACAGGTGTTTTGTTCAAATACAGGTGTTTCATTCAAATACAGGTGTTTCACTCAAATACAGGTGTTTCGTTCAAATACAGGTGTTTCGTTCAAATACAGGTGAGCAACCTTCATTGCTGATAGTTTGCGTTTGACAGCAGTGGTGCAGCGGGTAGAGCTGCTGCCTTGCAGCGCCGGAGACCCGGGTTAGATCCCGACCGCGGGTGCTGTCTGTGTGGAGTTTGCACGTTCTCCCCGTGACCACGTGGGTTTCCTCCGGGTGCTCCGGTTTCCTCCCACATCCCAAAGACGTGCGGGTTTGCGGGCTAATCGGCCCCTCTGTAGATTGCCCCCTAGTGTGTCGGGAGTGGATGAGAAAGTGGGATAACATAGAACTAGTGTGAACGGGTGATCGCTGGTCGGCGTGGACTCGATGGGCCGAAGGGCCTGTTTGCATGATGTCTCTTTCCATCCAGGTCGAAGGAATATCCACTGGATTCTTGCTTTTTTTAAAGTTTCGTTTAGTTAAAACAAAGCCTTTGGCCCACTGAGTCCGTACAGACCAGCGATCAACCGTTCACACAAGTTCCACGTTATCCCACATTCCCATCCACTCCCTACACACTGGGGGGTAATTTACCGAGAGAAAATTAAGCTACAAACCCACACACTAACACTATCCCACACACACTGGATAATTTTACATTTATACCAAGCCAATTAACCCACAAACCTGTACATCTTTGGAGTGTGGGAGGAAAGCGAAGATCCACTTTCCTCCCACAAGGGCCTGTTTGCATGATGTCTCATGCTCACAGGTGAGGCGGCCCCTTCCAATAAGCTCATCCATCAGAGGAACAGAACCAGGCCACTGGGCCCACCAATAGGCGGCACGGTGGCGCAGCGGTAGAGTTGCTGCCTTACAGCGAATGCAGCGCCGGAGACTCAGGTTCGATCCTGACTGCGGGCGCCGTCTGTACGGAGTTTGTACGCTCTCCCCGTGACCTGCGTGGGTTTTCTCCGAGATCTTCGGTTTCCGCCCACACTCCAAAGACGTGCAGGTTTGTAGGTTAATTGGCTGGGCAAATGTAAAAATTGTCCCTAGTGTGTGTAGGATAGTGTTAGTGTGCGGGGATCGCTGGGCGGCACGGACCCGGTGGGCCGAAGGGCCTGTTTCTGCGCTGTATCTCTAAAAAACAAAATCCTGGAGTAAACCCACGCAGGTCACGGGGAGAAGGTACAAACTCCGTACAGACGGCACATGTGGTCGGGCTGGAAACCGGGTCCCTGGCGCTGTGAGGCAGCAACTCTACCGCTGCGCCACCGTGCTGCCTGGTCCATCTATTCCACCCCAGTTAGTGACGCGCTGATTCCACCTGCAGGCTGCCAGGAGCTGCCGTCCAGCGAGCTGGTACCTGGCGACGTGTTCATCATCAGCGGCAACAAGCAGGTGTTGTGCTGCGACTCCGTGCTGATCCAGGGCGGCTGCATCGTTAACGAGAGCATGCTCACAGGTGAGGCCGCCTCCTCCAATAAGCTCATCCGTCACAGGAACAGAACCAGGCCACTCGGCCCATCAAGTCTACCCTGCCATTCAATCATGGCTGATCCATCTCTCCCTCCTAACCCCATTCTCCTGCCTTCTCCCCGTAACCTCTGACACCCGCACTAATCAACAATCTATCCATGTGTTGGAAGGAACTGCAGATGCTGAAGACAGACACAAAGTGTTGGAGTAACTCAGCGGGTCAGGCAGCATCTGTGGAGAACATGGATAGGTGACGTTTCACAGAGTGCTGGAGGAACTCAGCGGGTCAGGCAGCATCTGTGGAGAACATGGATAGGTGACGTTTCACAGAGTGCTGGAGGAACTCAGCGGGTCAGGCAGCATCTGTGGAGAAAAAGGTGAGAAGAAGTTTATTTTCCTCCAGAGATGCTGCCTGACCCGCTGAGTTACTCCAGCACTCTGTGAAACGTCACCTATCCATGTTCTCCACAGATGCTGCCTGACCCACTGAGTTACTCCAGCACTCTGTGAATCGTCACCTATCCATGTTCTCCACAGGTGCTGCCCGACCACTGAGTTACTCCAGCACTCTGTGTCCATCTTAAAAGTAAGCAAGGTTCTGGATTATGTCAGCAGCCACTCACTGTTGACTGATTGCGTTTCGTTGACGAATCTAATCTTTTATTCTCCGCACAGGTGAGAGTATCCCTATCACAAAGACTCCGTTACCCGACGTCGATGCCCACAGCTGCTGGAACGTGGTGTCTGAGGAGCAAAGGCGGCACGTCCTGTTCTGTGGGACCCAAGTGATTCAGTCCAAGCCCGTCGGCCAGCCCAGCGTGGAAGCTGTGGTCTTCCGCACAGGTCGGTCAAAGAGGCAAGAATGGTTCATTGTCGTGTGTCCCACATAGAACAATGGCATTCTCACTAGCAGCAGCACAACACAATATGGAAGCATGCTACACTGTAAACAATATTATAATAATAACAACAACAATAATATAATAATAATAGTCTACGTAGTTCAGAGCTTATTTGAGGTTGCAGTGTTCAAGAGCCTGATGGTTGCTTGGAAGAAGCTGTTCTTGAACCTGGAGGTCACGGTTTTCAGGCTCCTGTACCTTCTCCCCCGATGGTAGCAGCGAGATGAGAGTGGGGCCAGGGTGGTGTGGGTCAGTGAGAGTGTGGCCAGGGTGGTGTGGGTCAGTGAGAGTGTGGCCAGGGTGGTGTGGGTCAGTGAGAGTGTGGCCAGGGTGGTGTGGGTCAGTGAGAGTGTGGCCAGGGTGGTGTGGGTCAGTGAGAGTGTGGCCAGGGTGGTGTGGGTCAGTGAGAGTGTGGCCAGGGTGGTGTGGGTCAGTGAGAGTGTGGCCAGGGTGGTGTGGGTCAGTGAGAGTGTGGCCAGGGTGGTGTGGGTCAGTGAGAGTGTGGCCAGGGTGGTGTGGGTCAGTGAGAGTGTGGCCAGGGTGGTGTGGGTCAGTGAGAGTGTGGCCAGGGTGGTGTGGGTCAGTGAGAGTGTGGCCAGGGTGGTGTGGGTCAGTGAGAGTGTGGCCAGGGTGGTGTGGGTCAGTGAGAGTGTGGGGCCAGGGTGGTGTGGGTCAGTGAGAGTGTGGCCAGGGTGGTGTGGGTCAGTGAGAGTGTGGCCAGGGTGGTGTGGGTCAGTGAGAGTGTGGCCAGGGTGGTGTGGGTCAGTGAGAGTGTGGCCAGGGTGGTGTGGGTCAGTGAGAGTGTGGCCAGGGTGGTGTGGGTCAGTGAGAGTGTGGCCAGGGTGGTGTGGGTCAGTGAGAGTGTGGCCAGGGTGGTGTGGGTCAGTGAGAGTGTGGCCAGGGTGGTGTGGGTCAGTGAGAGTGTGGCCAGGGTGGTGTGGGTCAGTGAGAGTGTGGCCAGGGTGGTGTGGGTCAGTGAGAGTGTGGCCAGGGTGGTGTGGGTCAGTGAGAGTGTGGCCAGGGTGGTGTGGGTCAGTGAGAGTGTGGCCAGGGTGGTGTGGGTCAGTGAGAGTGTGGCCAGGGTGGTGTGGGTCAGTGAGAGTGTGGCCAGGGTGGTGTGGGTCAGTGAGAGTGTGGCCAGGGTGGTGTGGGTCAGTGAGAGTGTGGCCAGGGTGGTGTGGGTCAGTGAGAGTGTGGCCAGGGTGGTGTGGGTCAGTGAGAGTGTGGCCAGGGTGGTGTGGGTCAGTGAGAGTGTGGCCAGGGTGGTGTGGGTCTCTGATGATGCTGGCTGCCTTTTTGAGGCAGTGACTCCGGTAAAGGGCACAATCATCGATTCTTTTATGGAGTGAAGGAAACTCGGTTGAATGAATGAATGAGTGGGTGATTGAGTGGATGCTCATTTGTCACAGGTGATAGATCACAGTGATATTCTTTGATTTGCGTACACAAGGTATGCAAAGAGTGGCCAGGTGAAGGGCCTGACAAAGTTACAAAGTACCCCCCCACGCTGGGACCTGCTTTGTTCTCCCCCCAACCCTCCCCCTCTCTCATGGCAGTTCCCCCACGACGGGTCCCAGCACCAGAGACCCCGGTTCGACCCTGACCCTGGGTGCTGTCTGCGTGGAGTTTGCATGTTCTCCCTGTGACCGCGTGGGTTTCCTCCGGGTGACAATAGACAATAGGTGCAGGAGGAGGCCATTCGGCCCTTCGAGCCAGCACCGCCATTCAATGTGATCATGGCTGATCATCCACAATCAGTACCCCGTTCCTGCCTTCTCCCCATACCCCCTGACTCCGCTATCCTTAAGAGCTCTATCTAGCTCTCTCTTGAATGCATTCAGAGAATTGGCCTCCACTGCCTTCTGAGGCAGAGAATTCCACAGATTCACAACTCAATGACTGAAAAAGTTTTTCCTCATCTCCGTTCTAAATGGCCTACCCCTTATTCTTAAACTGTGGCCCCTGGTTCTGGACTCCCCCAACATTGGGAACATGTTTCCTGCCTCTAACGTGTCCAACCCCTTAATAATCTTATACGTTCCGATAAGAAACCGGGTGCTCCGGTTTCCTCCCACATCCCAAAGACGTGCGGGTTTGTGGGTTAATTGGGCCTCTGTAAATTGCCGCCTAGTGTGTGGGGAGTGGATGAGAAAGTGAAGGAAAACGTTAAAGAGAGAAACGTTTCTCGCAATGACAAGATCTTTTAGCACATTCCTTCCATACGAAAGCCGGAGGTTCTCTGTTTCAGGTTTCTCCACGAGCAAGGGAGAGTTGGTGAGGTCCATCTTGTACCCAAAGCCCATGGACTTCAAGCTGTACCAAGATGCCTTCCGCTTCCTGATGTGCCTGACCATCATTGCAACCATCGGGATGATCTACTCAGTCTGCATCCTCCTCTTCAATGGTGTAGGTCCACCTCTCACCCAGTGCTCCACCCTGACTCCACACTCGGACATCTACACTCCCACAACAACTCTTACTTTAACTATCATGCCTTGCACTAAACCTTATTCCCTTATCCTGGTAGACACAGAGTGCTGGAGTAACCCAGCGGGTCAGGCAGCATCTGTGGAGAACATGGACATGGAACATGGGGGAGACCAGAACCAGGGGCCGCAGTTTAAGAATAAGGGGTAGGCCATTTAGAACGGAGATGAGGAAAACCTTTTTCAGTCAGAGAGTTGTGAATCTGTGGAATTCTCTGCCTCAGAAGGCAGTGGAGGCCAATTCTCTGAATGCATTCAAGAGAGAGCTGGATAGAGCTCTTAAGGATAGCGGAGTCAGGGGGTATGGGGAGAAGGCAGGAACGGGGTACTGATTGAGAATGATCAGCCATGATCACATTGAATGGCGGTGCTGGCTCGAAGGACCGAATGGCCTCCTCCTGCACCTATTGTCTATTGGATAGGTGACGTTTCACAGAGTGCTGGAGTAACTCAGCGGGTCAGGCAGCATCTCGGAAGAGAATCAGTCTGAAGAAGGGTCTCGGCTCGAAACGTCACCCATTCCTTCTCTCCCGAGATGCTGCCTGACCCGCTGAGTTACTCCAGCATTTTGTGTCGACCTTCGATTTAAACCAGCATCTGCAGTTCTTTTTCCTATTCCCTTATCCTGCATCTATACACTGTGACGGCTCGGTTGTAATCATGCATTGTCTTATGCCGACTGGTTAGCGCGCAACAAAAGCTTTTCACTGTACCTCGGCACACGTGACAATAAACTAAACTGAACAGAACTCATCGCACACGCACACGCACACGCACACGCACACGCACACGCACACGCACACGCACACGCACAGAGCAGTGAGTGGCTGAAACTCCTGCTCCGTCTCCCTCTCACAAACCCTGCTGGCTGCTTCTGGTACACAAGGTCATTAGGGATAGGTGCAGAATTAGGCCATTCGGCCCATCAAGTCTACTCTGCCTTTCAATCATGGCTGATCTATCTCTCCCTCCTAACCCCATTCTCCTGCCTTCTCCCCATAACCTCTAAACATAGAAACATAGAAAATAGGTGCAGGAGTAGGCCATTCGGCCCTTCGAGTCTGCACCGCCATTCAATATGATCATGGCTGATCATCCAGCTCAGTAACCTGTACCTGCCTTCTCTCCATACCCCCTGATCCCTTTAGCCACAAGGGCCACATCTAACTCCCTCTTAAATATAGCCAATGAACTGGCCTCAACTACCTTCTGTGGCAGAGAATTCCACAGACTCACCACTCTCTGTGTGAAGAAATGTTTTCTCATCTCGGTCCTAAAAGACTTCCCCCTTATCCTTAAGCTGTGACCTCTGGTTCTGGACTCCCCCAACATCAGGAACAATCTTCCCGCATCTAGCCTCTCCAACCCCTTAAGAATTTAATATGTTTCAATAAGATCCCCCCTCAGTCTTCTAAATTCCAGCGAGTACAAGCCGAGTCTATCCAGTCTTTCTTCATATGAAAGTCCTGCCATCCCAGGGATCAATCTGGTGAACCTTCTCTGTTCTCCCTCTAAGGCTAGAATATCTTTCCTCAGATTAGGAGACAAAACTGTACACAATACTCCAGGTGCGGTCTCACCAAGGCCCTGTACAACTGCAGCAGAACCTCACTGCTCCTAAAATCCATGCAAATCAAGAATCTATCTATCTCTGCCTTAAAAATATCCACTGACTTGGCCTCCACAATCCCACAGATTCAACACCCTCTGGCTGAAGAAATTTCTCCTCGTCTCCTTCCTATAAGAACGTCCTTTAACTCTGAGGCCGTGCCCTCTGGCCCCAGACTCTCCCACACTACATCCATCTTTGCCGCGGCGTTGCTGTTTGCCATGTGTTGGGTTTGCTCGGGGGTTACTGACTGACTTGACCCTTGTGTTGAAGGTGGCGACGGGCAAGGTTGTGCGGAAGGCCCTGGACGTGATAACCATCGCTGTCTCCCCTGCCCTGCCGGCCGCGGTCACCATCGGCATCATCTACTCCCAGGGAAGACTGAAGAAGAAGGGCATCTTCAGCATTAGCCCGCAGAGGATCAACATTTGTGGCCAGTTGAATCTGATCTGCTTTGACAAGGTACGCCTACGATGCATAAAGAAAGCCAATGGCACGTGGGCCTTCATCGCCAGAGGAGTTGAGTTTAGGAGCAAGGAGGTCCTACTGCAGTTGTACAGGGCCCTGGTGAGACCTCACCTGGAGTATTGTGTGCAATTTTGGTCTCCTAATTTGAGGAAGGACATTCTTGCTATTGAGGGAGTGCAGTGTAGACAATAGACAATAGGTGCAGGAGGAGGCCATTCGGCCCTTCGAGCCAGCACCCCCATTCAATGTGTTCATGTCTGATCATTCTCAATCAGTACCCCGTTCCTGCCTTCTCCCCATACCCCCTGACTCCGCTATCCTTAAGAGCTCTATCTAGCTCTCTCTTGAATGCATTCAGAGAATTGGCCTCCACTGCCTTCTGAGGCAGAGAATTCCACATATTCACAACTCTCTTACTGAAAAGGTTTTACCCCATTTCCGTTCTAAATGGCCTACCCCTTATTCTTAAACTGTGGCCCCTTGTTCTGGACTCCCCCAACATTGGGAACATGTTTCCTGCCTCTAATAATAATAATAATAATATTCATTTATTGTCATTGCAACGAGTACAACGAAATTAAAAAACAGCCAATCCTGACGGTGCGTACAAACATATATGCAATAAATGCAAAAACAAATAAATACATAAATACAATTAAATTAAGTACAAGATTTTTTAACGGTGTTGCCTAGTGCACAGGTAGTGTTCAGTTCTCGTATGGCCCTGGGGTAAAAACTGTTCTTAAGTCTGTTTGTTCGGGATTTGATTGACCTGAAACGTCGACCAGAGGGCAGATGAACAAACAGACGGTGGCCGGGGTGGGATGGATCTTTTATTATTTTGCCTGCTCTACTGAGGCAGCGTAGGCTGAACAGGTGCTCCAGGGAGGGCAGTGAGCAGCCGATGATTTTCTGGGCCGTCGTGATGACCCTCTGAAGGGCCTTCCTGTCCTTTTCTGAGCAGCTGGCATACCATGTGGTTATACAGTATGCCAGCACACTCTCGATGGAGCAGCGATAGAAGGACAACATGAGCTTCTCCTGCAGGTTGGTTTTCCTGAGGATCCTCAGGAAGTGGAGTCTCTGCTGTGCCTTCTTTACTGTGGTGATGGTGTTCAACCCCTTAATAATCTTATGCGTTTCGATAAGATCCCCTCTCATCCTTCTAAATTCCAGTGTATACAAACCTAGTCGCTCCAGTCTTTCAACATATGACAGTCCCGTCATTCCGGGAATTAACCTAGTAAACCTACGCTGCACGTCGGTTCACCAGGTTAATTCCCGGGATGGCGGGACTGACATATGATGACAGAATGGGTCGACTGGGCTTGTGTTCACTGGAATTTAGAAGGATGAGAGGGGATCTTATGGAAACATATAAAATTCTTAAAGGATTGGACAGGCTGGATGCAGGAAAAATGTTGCCAAGTTTGCGTGTGACACAACCCTGATTGGACTGATCCAGGATGGGGAGGAATCTGCCTACAGAGGGGAAGTGACATAGCTGGCGTCCTGGTGCCATCGCAACAACCTGGAGCTCAATGCTCTCAAGACAGTGGAACTAATTGTAGACTTTCGAAGAGTTCCCCCTCCCCTCCCCCCACTCACCATCAACAACACCACAGTCACATCTGTGGAGTTCTTTAAGTTCCTTGGAACCATCATCTCCAGGGACCTTAAATGGGGGGCACCATCGACTCCACAGTCAAAAAGGCCCAACAGAGGATGTACTTCCTGCGGCAACTGAAGAAACACAATCTGCCACAGGCAATGATGGTCCAATTCTATACTGCTCTCATTGAGTCCGTCCTCACCTTCTCCATCATGGTCTAGTTTGGCTCAGCCACCAAGCACCACATCCGGAGGCTGCAACGGATCGTTCGCACAGCTGAGAAGGTTGTTGGTTGCAACCTTCCCCCCCATTGACGAACTGTACACTGCAAGGGCCGGGAAGCGAGCGGGCAAGATCATCTCTGACCCCTCTCACCCTGGCCACAAACTCTTCGAAGCACTTCCCTCTGGAAGGCGACTCCGGACTGTCAAAGCAGCCACAGCCAGACATAAAAACAGCTTTTTTTTCCAAGGGTGATAGTTCTACCCAATAACCAAATTCTGTAGTCTCTTTTTTGTTCTGGTTTATTTTCACCCACATGTTTAGACCATAATGGTTTATCCTTATTGTTTTGATGTGTTTATGGTTTATTCTTCATTGTTAACTGTATGTTTGTGTTGTCATTTGTGAGCGGAGCACCAAGGCACATTCCTTGTATGTGCACATACTTGGCCAATAAACTTATTCATTCATTCATTCATGTTGGGGGAGTCCAGAAACAGGGGTCACAGTTTAAGAATAAGGGGTAGGCCATTTAGGACTGAGATGAGGAAAAACTTTTTCACCCAGAGAGTTGTGAATCTGTGGAATTCTCTGCCATAGAAGGCAGTGGAGGCCAATTCACTTGATGTTTTCAAGAGAGAGTTAGATTTAGCTCTTAGGGCTAATGGAATCAAGGGATATGGGGAGAATGTGTTGGAAAAAAAACTGCAGATGCTGGTATAAATCGAAGGTAGACACAAAATGCTGGAATAACTAAGTGGGTCAGGCAGCATCTCGGGAGAGAAGGAATGGGTAATGTTTTGGGTCGAGACCCTTCTTCAGACTGATATGGGGAGAAAGCAGGAACGGGTACTGATTTTAGATGATCAACCATGATCATCTTGAATGGCGGTGCTGGCTCGAAGGGCCGAATGGCCTCCTCCTGCACCTATTTTCAATGTTTCTCTGATACTTTAATTTGATTATTACTTTACTTTAAACCTCAGAGATACAGCGTGGAAACAGGCCCTTCGGCCCACCGAGTTTGTGCCGACCAGTGATCCCTGCCCCCTAGCACTATCCGACACACTGTAGAATTTACTACTTTACCAAAGCTAATTAGCCTACAAACCTGCACATCTTTGGCACGGACCCGGTGGGCCGAAAGGCCTGTTTCCACGCTGTATCTCTAAAGTCTAAAGACCAACAATCACTAGTTCTAACTCACACACTGGGGACAAATTTACAGAAGTAAATTAACCTACAAACCTGTACGTCTTTGGAGTGTGGGAGGAAACCGGAGCACCCGGAGAAAACCCACGCAGGTCACGGGGAGAACGTACTATCTCCGTACAGACACACTTGTAGCTTGGATGGAACCCGGGTCCCTAGCGCTGTGAGGCAGCAACTCTACCGCTGCCTGACCTGCTGAGTTACTCCAGCACTTTGTGTCTATCTTCGGTGTAAACCAGCACCTGCAGTTCCTTCCCACACATTGAGCATTTGGGCGCTGGTTACACAAAGCATGATTCAGGCACGGATGGTCACCATGTTGCATGTAATATATTGGTTTATGTGTGTGAATAGTTTCATCATATTGATATGATATTTCCATGCTGCATACAGACTGGAACTCTGACTGAGGATGGACTGGACCTGTGGGGCCTGGCCACTACTAAAGGAAAAGGGTAGGTCCTCTTCAACTGATTGAACAAACGTTGTAAAAGTTTCCGGTTTTTGGGCGGTCACGGTGGCGCAGCGGTCGAGTTGCTGCCTCACGGCGCCAGAGACCCGGGTTCCATCCCGACTACGTGTGTTTGTACAATAAGTATAAGAAAATAACTGCAGATGCTGGTACAAATCGAAGGTATTTATTCACAAAATGCTGGAGTAATTCAGCAGGTCAGGCAGCATCTCGGGAGAGAAGGAATGGGTGACGTTTCGGGTCGAGACCCTTCTTCAGACTGATGTCAGAGGGGCGGGACAAAGGAAGGATATAGGTGGGAGACAGGAAGATAGAGGGAGATCTGGGAAGGAGGAGGGGAAGAGAGGGACAGAGGAACTATCTAAAGTGGGAGAAGTCAATGTTCATACCACTGGGCTGCAAACTGCCCAGGCGAAATATGAGGTACGGGTGTTTGTACGTTCTCCCCGTGACCTACGTGGGTTTTCTCCGGGTGCTCCGGTTTCCTCCCACACTCCAGAGACGTACAGGTTTGTATGTTGATTGGCTTTGGTAAATTGTCTCTAGTGTGTGTAGGATAGTGTTAGTGTTCGGGGATCGCTGGTCGGCGCGGACCCGGTGGGCCGAAGGGCCTGCTTCCGCGCTGTATCTTTAAACTAAAGTAAAATTTGCTAGAATTGTCAGAAACTTTTTTAAGAAATGCATTTGTGGTTAGTTTTGGCACAAATGCGTTGTGTGGGTCTCCCACACTGTGCCCATCCACAAGAACCCCTTCATAATGTAGTAACTGTCTGAAGAAGGGTCCTAACCTAACACGTCACCTATCCATGTTCTCCACAGATGCTGCCTGACCCGCTGAGTTACTCCAGCACTCTGTGAAACGTCACCCATCCATGTTCTCCACAGATACTGCCTGACCCGCTGAGTTACTCCAGCACTCTGGGTCTACCTTCAGCCCATCAGTGTCTGTGCTGACCCACATGAATTAGCTGTTTGCACTCCCCTGTGTCTTTGTTGTAGCACAGTCTACTGTAGATGTGTTGATGGCCTGTTGGTGATGAGATGTTTCTTACTGGCCAGGTTACAGAGTATACTGAGGTTCAGCACTGGGGTAAGGTTGCCTTGGGGGCCTTTCTTCGGGGCCATGGCCAGCTGCCACTCTCTGGTGCTTCTGGACAACACTCTACAGGGAGACCCCCTCGACCTAAAGATGTTCCAGACCACGGGCTGGGTAAGCTACCGGCTGTTCACATTGACCCACCGCCTCGTGCTTATCGCTGTCAATTGTCAATTTAATTCATCGGTTTGCAGAAGAGCATCCTTCTAGTTTTAATCTTAGAAGTACAACATGGAAACAGGCCCTTCAGCCCACTGAGTCCATGCTGGCCACAGGGTAGAGCTGCTGCCTCACAGCGCCAGAGACCCGGGTTCCATCCCGACTACGGGTGCTGCCTGTACGGAGTTTGTACGTTCTCCCCGTGACCTGCGTGGGACTTCTCCTGGTGCTCCGGTTTCATTCCGCACTCCAAAGACGTGCAGGTTTGTAGGTTAATTGGCTTCCGTAAATTGTCACTGGTGTGTAAGATTGTGTTAGTGTGTGGGGATCGCTGGTCGGCGTAAACTCGGTGGGTCGAATGGCCCGCTGCCACACTGTATCTCTAAACTAGACTAAGCTGTCAGGTTCTGAGTTGTGTTATGATTGATAACCATGTTAAGTATTTAAGAAATCGTTGTCTTTAAGTATGTTCAGGTTTAGGCTTATTATTGTCCTGTGTACCAAGGTTACAGCGAAAAGCTTTGTTCTGCGTGCTGTCCAAACAGGTCAGATATACCAACCAGAAATACAATCAGGTCAAACTCACATACAACAGGTGGAGCAAAGGGGAAGGATATAGTTCTCAGCATTGTAGCGCATCAGTTCCACAGACAAAGTCCAATGTCCGCAATGGGGTAGAGGTGAATCGGACAGTGCCCTAGCTTATGGAAGGGCCGTTCAGAAGCCCGATAACAGAGGGGAAGACCATTAATGGATCTGTTGACCTGGACAAGGTGGATACAATCTGAAACCAGTGTATTTATAGGTAAACTGTAACATAGAAACATAGATAGGTGCAGGAGGAGCCCATTTGGCCCTTTGAGCCAGCACGGCCATTCATTGTGATCGTGGCTGATCATCCACAATCAGTGACCTTCTCCCTTTTATTCAATACAGGAGATAGAAGAAAATACCGTCTTAAAACATCAAACTGAGGATGCACATTCATTCATTGTGAAACCTGGACCCACAGCTTACAAGGTGAACAATGTGAACTAGAAGTGTTGTGTCACAAAACCAACAATGTTTAATTCATCCCAAATATAATATGTTCAGTGTAGTTTATTGTCACGTGTACCGAGGTACAGTGAAAAGCTTTTGTTTCGTGCTAACCAGTCAGCGGAAAGACGATGCATGATTACAATCGAGCACGTTCACAGTGGACCGATACACGATAAGGGAATAACATTTAGTACTTGATAAAGGCCAGTAAAGTCCAATCAAAGATAGTCCGAGGGTCACCAATGAGGTAGATAGTAGTTCAGCACTGCTCTCTGGTTGCGGTAGGATGGTTCAGTTGCCTGATAACAGCCGGGAAGAAACTGCCCCTGAATCTGGAGGTGTGTGTGTTCACACTTCTGTACCTCTTGACCCGATGGGAGAGGGGAGAAGACTGGGGGGTCTACCATCTACTAGTAGGTAAGTGCATTGCTTCCTTTGAACATCAATGGTTCCCAATAAGTCATCAATTCAGATTTAGATTTAGAGATACAGCGCGGAAACAGGCCCTTCGGCCCACCGGGTCCGCGCCGCCCAGCGATCCCCGCACACTAACACTATCCTACACCCTAGGGACAATTTTTACATTTGCCCAGCCAATTAACCTACATACCTGCACGTCTTTGGAGTGTGGGAGGAAACCAAAGATCTCGGAGAAAACTCACGCAGGTCACGGGGAGAACGTACAAACTCCGTCCAGACGGCGCCCGTAGTCAGGATCGAACCTGAGTCTCCGGCGCTGCATTCGCTGTGAGGCAGCAACTCTACCGCTACGCCACCGTGCCGCCCATGGGATAAGTCAACAGTCAAGAGTGTTTTGTTGTCATTTGTCCCAGATAGAACAATGACATTCTTATCTGACCCTTCCATATCTTGTGCCTCCCTCCCCCCGACTCTCATTCTGAAGAAGAGTCTCGACCAGAAACGTCACCTATCCATGTTCTCCAGAGATGCTGCCTGACCCTCTGAGTTACTCCAGCACTCTGTGAAACGTCACCTATCCATGTTCTCCAGAGATGCTGCCTGACCCTCTGAGTTACTCCAGCACTCTGTGTCTACCTTCAATGCCAACGTCCTTTGTCTATTATTTATGCTCTACTGATTCTGGAGCAAACATGTAATGAGCCTCAGGATACGTCTCACAGTCATAGAGTCATGGAGTCAAACAGTGTGGAAACCGACCCTTTGGCCCAACTTGCCCACACCGACCAACATGTCCCACAACACGGACCACTGTGCAGGTCTTTAGTTTAGTTTAGTTTAGAGATACAGCGCAGAAACAGGCCCTTCGGCCCACCGGGTCCGCGCCGCCCAGCGATCCCCGCACATTAACACTATCCTACACCCACTAGGGACAATTTTTACATTTACCAAGCCAATTAACCTACAAACCTGCACGTCTTTGGAGTGTGGGAGGAAACCGAAGATCTCGGAGAAAACCCACGCACTTCACGGGGAGAACGTACAAACGTACAAACTCCGTACAGACAGCGCCCGTCAGTCAGGATGGAACCCGGGTCACCGGCGCTACGTTCGCTGTAAGGCGGCAACTCTACCGCTGCGCCACCGTGACTGCCCTGCTGGGGAGTGGACTTTTGTGAAGGTGTTTGCGCTGTTACATGTTGCAGGTGTCAAAGGAGGGGATTGTTGTCCTGAAGCAATACCCATTCTCATCCAAACTCCAGAGAATGTCCGTCGTTACCCAGGTGATCGGCAAGGGAAGTTTGTCCATCTACGTGAAGGGGGCTCCCGAAATGGTCGTCCGCCTCTGCAAATCCCAAACAGGTGAGAACCCAGGGGAGAGAGGGAACGAGGCAGGGGAGAGAGAGAGGGAATGAGGCAGGGAGAGAGAGAGGGAACGAGGCAAGGGAGAGAGAGAGGGAACGAGGCAGGGGAGAGAGAGAGGGAACGAGGCAAGGGGAGAGAGAGGGAACAAGGCCGGGAGAGAGAGAGGGAACAAGGCAAGGGGAGAGAGAGAGGGAACGAGAGGGGGAGAGAGAGAGGGAACGAGGCAGGGAGAGAGAGAGGGAACGAGGCAAGGGAGAGAGAGAGGGAACGAGAGGGGGAGAGAGAGAGGGAACGAGGCAGGGAGAGAGAGAGGGAACGAGGCAAGGGAGAGAGAGAGGGAACGAGAGGGGGAGAGAGAGAGGGAACGAGGCAGGGAGAGAGAGAGGGAACGAGGCAAGGGAGAGAGAGAGGGAACGAGAGGGGGAGAGAGAGAGGGAACAAGGCAAGGGGAGAGAGAGAGGGAACGAGAGGGGGAGAGAGAGAGGGAACGAGGCAGGGAGAGAGAGAGGGAACGAGGCAAGGGAGAGAGAGAGGGAACGAGAGGGGGAGAGAGAGAGGGAACGAGGCAGGGAGAGAGAGAGGGAACGAGGCAAGGGAGAGAGAGAGGGAACGAGAGGGGGAGAGAGAGAGGGAACAAGGCAAGGGGAGAGAGAGAGGGAACGAGAGGGGGAGAGAGAGAGGGAACGAGGCAGGGAGAGAGAGAGGGAACGAGGCAAGGGAGAGAGAGAGGGAACAAGGCCGGGAGAGAGAGAGGGAACAAGGCAAGGGGAGAGAGAGAGGGGGAATGAGGCAAGGGGAGAGAGAGAGAGAGGGAACGAGGCAGGGAGAGAGAGAGGGAACAAGGCAGGGAGAGAGAGAGGGAACGAGAGGGGGAGAGAGAGAGGGAACGAGGCAGGGAAGACAATAGACAATAGACAATAGACAATAGGTGCAGGAGGAGGCCATTCAGCCCTTCGAGCCAGCACCGCCATTCAATGCGATCATGGCTGATCACTCTCAATCAGTACCCCGTTCCTGCCTTCTCCCCATACCCCCTCACTCCGCTATCCTTAAGAGCTCTATCCAGCTCTCTCTTGAGAGCATCCAACGAACTGGCCTCCACTGCCTTCTGAGGCAGAGAATTCCACACCTTCACCACTCTCTGACTGAAAAAGTTCTTCCTCATCTCCGTTCTAAATGGCCTACCCCTTATTTTTAAACTGTGGCCCCTTGTTCTGGACTCCCCCAACATTGGGAACATGTTTCCTGCCTCTAATGTGTCCAATCCCCTAATTATCTTATACGTTTCAATAAGATCCCCCCTCATTCTTCTAAATTCCAGTGTATACAAGCCCAATCGCTCCAGCCTTTCAACATACGACAGTCCCGCCATTCCGGGAATTAACCTAGTGAACCTACGCTGCACGCCCTCCATAGCAAGAATATCCTTCCTCAAATTTGGAGACCAAAACTGCACACAGTACTCCAGGTGCGGTCTCACCAGGGCCCGGTACAACTGTAGAAGGACCTCTTTGCTCCTATACTCAACTCCTCTTGTTATGAAGGCCAACATGCCATTGGCTTTCTTCACTGCCTGCTGTACCTGCATGCTTCCTTTCATTGACTGATGCACTAGGACACCCAGATCTCGTTGAACTCCCCCTCCTCCTAACTTGACACCATTCAGAGAGAGAGGGAATGAGGCAAAGGAGAGAGAGAGGGAACGAGGCAGGGAAGAGAAAGAGGGAATGAGGCAGGGGAGAGACAGAACGTGTCAGGGGAGAGAGAGAGGGAACAGGGCAAGGGAGACACCGAGGGAACGAGAGGGGGAGAGAGGGAACGAGAGGGGGAGAGAGGGAACGAGAGGGGGAGAGAGGGAACGAGAGGGGGAGAGAGGGAACGAGAGGGGGAGAGAGGGAACGAGAGGGGGAGAGAGGGAACGAGAGGGGGAGAGAGGGAACGAGAGGGGGAGAGAGGGAACGAGAGGGGGAGAGAGGGAACGAGAGGGGGAGAGAGGGAACGAGAGGGGGAGAGAGGCAGGGGAGAGAGGGAACAGGCATTGTGGGCTGAAGGGCCTGTTCGTGTGCTGTACTGTTCTTTGTTCCACGTTGTAACTTATTATTTTGGATAGTGTTTCAGATGTTCTTCGTTGCGTTGGTTCTGTGTAGCGGAGGCGAGGGGGGATAGGTAACAGCGGCTTGCTGCATTAACCTTGGGCTGTGCTGTCTTCTGCAGTCCCACGCACTTTCTCGAGGGAACTCCAGCGCTACACGAAGCAGGGGTTCCGCGTCATTGGGTTTGCCTTCAAATGCATTTGGGACGGCAGTACCGTGAGTGTGGGCAGCTTAACGAGGTTAGCCGCCCGCCGACTACACGACACGACACGACACGACACGACACGACACGACACGAGACAAGACCATACCATGCCACACCACACCATACCAACCCACGCCATTCCAAACCACACCATACCATGCTAAACCATACCATACCACACCATACCGTACCATATCATACCACACTATACCATGCCAAACCACACCACACCATACCACACAATGCCAACCCACACCATGCTAAACCATACCATGCTAAACCATACCACACCACACCATACCATATCATACTACACTATACCATGCCAAACCACACCATACCACAACATACCACACTATACCATACCATCCCATACCACACCATGCCATACCACGCCACACCTTACCATGCCATATCACACCATACCATACCATACCATGCCATGCCATGCTGTACCGTACCATACCATGCCGTACTATACCGTACCACACCGTACCATACCATATGACACAATATGATATGATACGAGATGATTACATACCATACTGTATGGTACGGTGTGATGCGATACGACACGATGCGATGGAACTTTATTTATTCCAGGAGGGAAATTGGTCTGTCAACCGTCATAATACACAACAACACACACGAAACATGAATGTAAAGTGACGAGTGGAAAGGATTGGGGGATGTGCGAAGTTTGGGGGGGAGGGGGGGACGAGGGAGGGGGGGGGGAGGGGGGAGTCAGTCTCAGTGTCAGTCTACCCCACGACAGGAGGGGGAGGGGTTGTACAGTGTGACAGCCACAGGGAAGAAGAATCTCCTGTGTTGTTCGTTCTGTGCTGCATCTTGGTGGGACCAGTCTGTTGCTGAAGGTGCTCCCCAGGTTGACCAGTGTGTCATGGAGGGGGTGAGCTGTATTGTCCAGGATGCTCCACAGTTTGAGGAGCGCCCTCTCCTCCAAGAACCCCTCCCGTGAATCCAGCCCCACCCCCAGGACGGAGCCAGCATGGACACGATGGTCTTCTGACGGCCTGTTAATCACACTCATTGAGTGATGGATCAGCAAAATGTATCAAAGGCACTCGCTAATCGACAATGGGCACCTTGGCACCTTGTCGGCAGATAAAGCTGTAAATTGTCCCTAGTGTGTGTAGGATAGTGTTAGTGTGCGGGGATCGCTGGTCGGCACGGACCCGGTGGGCCGAAGGGCCTGTTTCCGCGCTGTATCTCTAAACTAAACTAAACTAAATGCTGGAGTAACTCAGCGGGACAAGCAGCGTCTCTGGAGAGAAGGAATGGGTGACGTTTCAGGTCGAGACCCTTCTTCAGACTGGGGGCGTCACCCATTCCTTCTCTCCAGAAATGCTGCCTGTCCCGCTGAGTTACAATAGACAATAGGTGCAGGAGTAGGCCATTCGGCCCTTCGAGCCAGCACTGCCATTCACCGTGATCATGGCTGATCATTCACAATCAGTACCCCGTTCCTGCCTTCTCCCCATACCCCTTGACTCTGCTATCTTTAAGAGGATCTAACTCTCTCTTGAAAGCATCCAGAGAATTGGCCTCCACTGCCTTCTGTGGCAGAGAGTTCCACAGATTTACAACTCTCTGGGTGAAAAGGTTTTTCCTCGTCTCTGTTCTAAAAGGCCTACCCCTTATTCTTAGACTGTGGCCCCCCGGTTCTGGACTCCCCCAACATTGGGAACATGTTTCCTGCCTGGAACTGTAAGCAGAGTCATGAGGAAGATCATCCATAAAAGACAAGACTCGGAACATGTTTAGATACATATTAAACATTGCTTTTGTCCAATTTTCCAAAGGGAAGATGTGGAATCTGACTTGATATTCCTTGGGCTATTGATTCTGGAAAACAAACTGAAGCCCCAAACCACACCAGTCTTACTGGAGCTGTCTAAGGCCAGGATTCGGACAGTAATGATCACAGGTACGTAGCAGGTTTAGCTTTTGTACTCTTCCACTGGCACGGGCGACACGGTGGCACAGCGGTAGAATTGCTGCCTCACAGCGAATGCAGCGCCGGAGACCCAGGTTCCATCCCGACCACGGGCGCCGTCTGTACGGAGTTTGTACGTTCTCCCCGTGACCTGCGTGGGTATTCTCCGAGATCTCCGGTTTCCTCCCACACTCCAAAGACGTGCAGGTTTGTAGGTTAATTGGCCTGGTAAATGTAAAAATTGAACCTCGTGTGTGTAGGATAGCGTTAGTGTGCGGGGATCGCTGGTCGGCGCGGACCCGGTGGGCCGAAGGGCCTGTTTCCGCGCTGTATCTCCAAACTAACGTTCGCATCAAGCAGCTGAGCTACAACGGTCACAGGAGGTTGACGGGAATGGTCCCGGGCTGAATGGGTTAACGTATGATGAGCGTTTGAGCGCTCTGGGCCTTTACTCGCTGGAGTTTATTGCAGATGGAATATCGTGTAGCCAAGTGTGGAATCATGTGCTTTGGTGGTAGGAATAAAGGCGTAGACCATTTGCTAAATGGGGAGAGAATCCAGAAATCGGTGGATGAAAGAGGCTTGGGAGTGCTGGTGCTGGATTCCCCAAACGTTAATCTGCAAGTCGAATCTGCCGTAAAGAAAGCAAATGCAATGCTGGCATTTATTTCAAGAGGGCGTGTATACAAAAACAGGGATGTAATGCTGAGGCTCGATAAGGCACCGGTCAGATTTGGAGCATTGTGAGCAGTTTTGGGCCCCATATCTGAGGAAGGATGTGCTGGCTCTGGAGAGGGTCCAGAGGAGGTTTACAAGAACCATCCCAGGAATGAGTGGGTTAACCTACGATGAGCGTTTGTCGGCACTGGGCCTGCACTCACTGGAGTTTAGAAGGATGAGGGGGGACCTCATTGAAACGTACAGAATAATGAAAGGCCTGGATAGAGTGGATGTGGAGAGATTATTCCACAAGGGGGAGAGTCTAGGACCAGAGGGCACAGCCCCAGAATAAAAGGATGTACCCTTAGGAAGGAGATGAGGAGGAATTTATTTTGCCTGGGGTTGGTGAATCTGTGGGATTTGTTGCCACAGAAGGCTGTGAAGGCCAAGTCAGTGGGTATTTTTAAAGTGCAGATTGACAGATTCCTGATTAGTACGGGTGTCAGGGGTTATGGGGAGAAGGGAGGAGAATGGGGTTAGGAGGGAGAGATAGATCAGCCATGATTGAATGGCGGAGTAGACCTGATGGGCCGAATGGCCTAATTCTGCTCCTATCACTTATGAACTTACCAGGAAGGTCTCAGCTTCAGTCTTTGACTGCACCAACTAGCCACGTGCAGAAGAGATAAAATGTAGAAACAAGGAACTGCAGATCCTGGTTTATAAAAAAAGAAGTGCTGGAGTAACTCAGCGAGTCAGGCAGCATCTGCGGAGAACATGGATAGGTGACGTTTCACAGAGTGCTGGAGTAACTCAGCGGGACAGGCAGCATCTGTGGGGAACGTGGATAGGTGACGTTTCACAGAGTGCTGGAGTAACTCAGCGAGTCAGGCAGCATCTGTGGAGAACATGGATAGGTGACGTTTCACAGAGTGCTGGAGTAACTCAGCGGGTCAGGCAGCATCTGCGGAGAACGTGGATAGGTGACGTTTCACAGAGTGCTGGAGTAACTCAGCGGGTCAGGCAGCATCTGTGGGGAACGTGGATAGGTGACGTTTTGGTGCAGGCCCCTTCAGACTGATGGAGTGGGGGCGGGGGTGAAAGCTGTAACAGAGAGGTGGGGACGGGACAAAGGCTGGCAAGTGATGATGACGATGATGATGATGATGACGATGATGATGATGATGATGATGATGAGGATGATGATGATGATGATGATGTTGACGATGATGATGATGACAACGACGATGATGATGATGAAGACGATGATGATGATGATGATGATGATGATGACGATGATGATGACGATGATGAGGATGCTTATTTATTGTCACTAGTACCTAGTGAGTGTCAGTGAGCTTCTTTGATTGTGCACACACAGTACACGAGTCACCACAAAGGTGCCGACAAAGTTCCACAAAGTACTCCGTCCTTCTTCCCCCAGGGACTATCTGAAGTAAATAAATGAGACAGCTAGGTGCTTGTGTTGCTTTCATTGGGCGGAGTTGAAGGTGTGCTTGTTTTGCGCAGGGGATAACCTCCAGACCGCTGTCACAGTGGCCAGGAACTCTGGCATGATCCCAATGGCCCACAGAGTCATCCTGGTCGAAGCCTCAAAGGCAAAGATGTCTGGCACTGCCGTGGTCAGCTGGAGAGTGGTGGAGAATGGCAAGGATCATCGTCCGTCCCCTGCAGGTGTAAGTACCGGGGGAATATCAGATGCTGGGCTTCACAACAGTGGTTGTGTAGGAAGGAACAATACAATACAATACAATATATCTTTATTGCCATTGTGCAGGGGTACAACGAGATTGGGAACGCGCCTCCCATACGATGCAATAAATTAATTAGCTAGTCAGTATTAATTTAAACAACCCAATCAAACAAATTGTAACAGTTTTAAAACAGAATAAAGTGCAAGTAGATCTGTGCCGGTTCACTGTGCGATGTGACCATCCGGCTCAGCAGGACCGGTTCATAGCAGCTATGGCCCTGGGGATGAAGCTGTTCCTGAGTCTGGAGGTGCGGGCGTAGAAGGCCTTGTATCGTCTGCCCGATAGTAGAAGTTCGAACAGACTGTTGCAGGGGTGTGAAGAGCCTTTGTGACTAGCTAATTTAATACTGACTAGCTAATTAAATTATTGCATCGTATGGGAGGCGCATTCCCAATCTCGTTGTACCCCTGTACAATGACAATAAAGATATATTGTATTGTATTGTATTGTATTGGATGCTGGTGGCTTTTCTGAGGCATCGTGTGTTGTAGATGCCCTCCAAGGCTGGTAGCTGTGTTCCGATGGTCCCCTGAGCTCTATGGACTTCCCGCTGAAGAGCTTTCCTCTCTGCCTCCGTGCAGTTGAGTTTACGGGCTTGCTTAGCTGCAGATGCTGGTTTAAACCATAGACACAAAAAGCTGGAGTAACTCAGCGGGACGGGCAGCATCTCTGGAGAGAAGGAATGGGTGACGTTTCGGGTGGAGACCCTTCTTCAGACTCGTACACACGTTTTGATGTTATTTCTATCAACAAATCTTGGATGAATTTGCTCTAAAACTTCGTACCAAATGCATGGGAATAATTCTGGCTGTGTACGTTTGTCATTTGTACCAAAACGGAACAATGAAATTCTTACTTGCTGCAGCTAAACAAGCCCGTAATCACAACAACACACAGATAAATATACGATAACCAATAGTACAGTAAATTAGGTAAGCATAATAGCGCAAATCTGAAGTTAAGGGAATGTGTTTTATTGTCTTGTCCCGAAATGGGACAATGAAATTCGTCCAGTTGTAGCAGGACAGGTCCGTAAACCATTATATCAGTTGGGCGTCACGGTGGCGCAGCGGTAGAGTTGCTGCCTTACTGCGAATGCAGCGTCGGAGACCGGGTTCCATCCTGACTACGGGCGCCGTCTGTACGGAGTTTGTACGTTCTCCCCGTGACCTGCGTGGGTTTTCTCCGAGATCTTCGGTTTCCTCCCACACTCCAAAGACGTGCAGGTTTGTAGATTAATTGGCTTGGTAAATGTAAAAATTGTCCCTAGTGGGTGTAGGATAGTGTTAGTGTGCGGGGATCGCTGGTCGGCGCGGACCCGGTGGGCCGAAGGGCCTGTTTCCGCACTGTATCTCTAAACTAAACCAGAGCAGTCCTAAGCTTCTATCCACCTCATTGGAGACCCTCGGACTATCTTTGATTGGACTTTACTGGCTTTACCTTGCACTAGACGTTATTCACGATACTTATCCTGTATCTACACACTGTAAATCTATCGACTGTAATCATGCACAGTCTTTCCGCTGACTGGTTAGCACGCAACAAAAGCTTTTCACTGTACCTCAGTAGGCGTGACAATAAACTTGAACACGGTACTCCAAAGATGACAATAAACAAAGAAGGTAATTAAATAACAATAAGGTATGTTTTGTGTGTTGAAGGAAAGTAAAATTCCGATGGATGACTTTGAAAAGAATAAAGACTTTCACTTTGTAATGACGGGGAAATCCTACGAGATTCTCGTTCAACACTTCTACCACTTACTGCCTAAGGTGGGTCATGGACCGCAGCGAGACCACACTTGTTAAAGCCCGTCCCAGCTCTGAAATAACAAACACCGTCACACGCTGATAGCAAAGACACATCTTTATAACGCGAGCAGGCGTGGGAGAGAATGGTCACGTACTTGCCAGCTCCTCGTGGTGGCCCCACTCCATTATATTGTGCCCCGGCTGCATATTTATACACCAGTAGTCATGGCTCCAGCTAATCACACAATCAGCACGTTTCTGCACTGGTTCTTACTGTCTAGAACAGACTTGTTGTTCTCTGCTGTACCACTTGGTATCGGTTCCTTTCTCCTTTAGTCACAACAACCTGTGCAGTTCTGCAAAACAACCTGAGCAGTTCTGCAAAAACAACCTGCTGTACTTTAGCTAGCAGTTCTAAGTAAAAGTAAAGCAGGCTGACTGCGCGCAACATGCACTCTGTGCTATGAGCTCTTCAACCCCCACCCCCCTCTACACGCCCTACTCGCCCACCTTCCACTGTTGCGTGCTGTGGAACAACATTGTGACCGTCTGTGACCGGTGTGCTTGTGCCTTTCAGCTGCTGGTTAACACCACTGTCTTTGCCCGAATGTCACCTAACCTGAAGGGCAGCCTCATCGAGGAGTTTCAGAAACTGGAGTAAGTTTTACAAACATAGAAATATAGATAATAGGTGCAGGAGGAGGACATTTGGCCCTTCGAGCCAGCACCGCCATTCATTGTGATCACGGCTGATCGTCCACAATCAGTAACCCGTGCCTGCCTTCTCCCCATATCCCTTGATTCCACTAGCCCCTAGAGCTCTATCTAACTCTCTTTTAAATCCATCCAGTGAATCGGCCTCCACTGCCTTCTGTGGCAGAGAATTCCACAAATTCACAACTCTCTGGGTGGAAAAAGTTTCTTCTCACCTCAGTTTTAAATGGCCTCCCCTTTATTCTTAAACTGTGTGGCCCCTGGTTCTGGACTCCCCCAACATTGGGAACAATTTTCCTGCAAAGGTCTAACTTTTAACTGAGAGAATGACAGACTAAATTATAAACAAAGCCCTTTAAGCACCCCATGTTGATTTGAAGCGTTACCTTTTTAATTCAAATCAAAGATTCAGTGAATTGTTTAATTCAATTAATTCATTCTTGAAGTGGGTAATTCTACATAAATTCATAAGTGATAGGAGCAGAATCAGGCCATTTGGCCCATCAAGTCTACGCCGCCATTCAATCATGGCTGATCCATCTCTCCCTCCTAACCCCATTCTCCTGCCTTCTCCCCATAACCCCTGACACCCGGACTAATCAAGAATCTATCAATCTCTGCCTTAAATATATCCACTGACTTGTGGCCTCCACAGACTTCTGTGTAAAGAATTCCACGGATTCACCACCCTCTGACTAAAGAAAACCAATGTTTCCACGATCTAAAGACACATCCTGAATGTGCCTCAGATCAGTAATCCAACCGAGACAATATTGAAGACCCCGCTGAGCACACTCGCTGAGCCGAATGGTCAAATCCTGCTCCTATGTCTGATCAGCAGGAAAGAACTGCAAATGCTGGTTTAAATCGAAGGTAGACAAAAAATGCTTGAGTAACTCAGCGGGTCAGGCAGCATCTGTGGAGAACATAGATAGGTGACGTTTCACAGAGTGCTGGAGTAACTCAGCGGGTCAGGCAGCATCTGTGGAGAACATGGATAGGTGACGTTTCACAGAGTGCTGGAGTAACTCAGCAGGTCAGGCAGCATCTGTGGAGAACATGGATAGGTGACGTTTCACAGAGTGCTGGAGTAACTCAGCAGGTCAGGCAGCATCTGTGGAGAACATGGATAGGTGACGTTTCACAGAGTGCTGGAGTAACTCAGCGGCTCAGGCAGCATCTCTGGAGAGAAGGAATGGGTGACGTTTCAGTCTGAAGAAGGGTCTTGACCCAAAACATCACCCATTCCTTCTCTCCCGAGATGCTGCCTGACCCGCTGAGTTACTCCAGCTCTCTGTGAAACGTCACCTATCCATTTTCTCCACAGATGCTGCCTGACCCACTGAGTTACTCCAGCATATTGTGTCTGCCTATGTCTGATATCTTTGAATGATGTCTGGAGAAGCATCTTTCCACAGGGAGTGGAGATGCTGATGCTGGAGGTGTGTGTGAATGACCGATGTATTTTATGTTCCAGTTACTACGTGGGGATGTGTGGAGACGGTGCAAATGACTGTGGGGTAAGTCTGGCTGGAATTCCTATCATCAATTTCCAGTTTAGTTTAGAGATACAGCGCGGAAACAGGCCCTTTCGGCCCCGCGAGTCTGCTCCGACCAGCGATCCCCGCACACTAACACTATCCTACACACACTAGGGACAATTTTTTACATATATACCAAGCCAATTAACCTACAAACCTGCACGTCTTTGGAGTGTGGGAGGAAACCGGAGATCTCAGAGAAAATCAACGCAGGTCACGGGGAGCACGTACAAACTCCGTACAGACGGCGCCCGTAGTCGGGATGGAACCCGGGTCTCCGGTGCTGCATTCGCTGTAAGGCGGCAACTCTACCGCTGCGCCACCGTGCTGTTTTCTAGAGTTAATAAGTAAACAATGAGACACTATGCTAAGTTATCGAAGAATTGGGCGCAGCGGTAGAGTTGCTGCCATACATACGGACGCAGCACTGGAGATCCAGGTTCGATCCCGACTACGGGCGCTGTCTGTACGGAGTTTGTACGTTCTCCCCGTGACCTGCGTGGGTTTTCTCCGAGATCTTCGGTTTCCTCCCACACTCCAAAGACGTACAGGTTTGTAGGTTAATTGGCTTGGTATAAATGTAAATTGTTCCCTAGTGTAAAAATTGTCCCTAGTGTGTATAGGATAGTGTTAGCGTACGGGGATCGCTGGTCGGCGCGGACGCAGTGGGCCGAAGGGCCTGTTTCCACGCTGTATCTCTAAACACTAAACTGATTGCAATGAGGCAGACTGGCACAGACGTTTCACTAATTTCACAATCCACATGTATACATTTCCAACATGTTCATCTTCCACCTCTTAATCCTGCAAGTGAATTAAAATGGTGGTAATTAATTTACTAAACCAAATCTTAATCTTGTTGTACAAGACATTGGAGTACTGTGTTCGGCTTTGGTTACAGCAACAGTAAGGATGTGATGCTGCAGAAAGTGCAGTGACAATTTCCCAGCAAGTTGCCAGGACTTGAGGGCCTGAGCTACAGGGAGAGGTTGGGCAGGCTAGGACTCTATTACTTGGAGCGCAGGAGGGTGAGGGGTGACGTTATAGAGGCGTATAAAATCAGGTGTATCAAAGAGGTGTATAAGATCTTACAGAGGTGTATAAAATCATCTTAAAGAATAGATTGGATAAATGTACAGTCATTTACCCAGAGCAGGTGAATCAGGAGCCAGAGGGCTAGGTTTAAGGTGAAAGGGTTAAAGATTTAATAGGAACCTGAGGAGCTACTTTTTCACACAGATTGTGGAACGAGGTGCCGGAGGAGGTAGTTAGTTGAGGCAGGTACTATAACTACATTTAAAAGGCATTTGGACAGGTACATGGATAGGAACGGTTTAGAGGGAATGTGGGCCAAATGTGGGCAGGTGGGACTAGCACAGATGGGGCATGTTGGTCAGCGTGGGGGACCTGGGGCGAAGGTCCTGTTTCCATGCTGTGTGACTCTGTGGTTCCACGATAATGGCTAATAGTGGTTCTCACGGTGGAATGGAGCTGGGAAAATGCAAATTGATTTTCTTTGCTTAGTTTAGAGATACAGCGCGGAAACAGGCCCTTCGGCCCACCGGGTCCGCGCCGACCAGCGATCCCCGCACACTAACGCTATCCTACACACACTAGGGACAATGTTTACTTTTACCAAGCCAATTGACCTACTTACCTGCACGTCTGTGGAGCGTGGGAGGAAACCGGAGCACCCGGAGACAACCCACGCAGGTCACGGGGAGAACGTGCAAACTCCGAACAGACAGCACCCGTAGTCGGGATGGAACCCGGGTCTCCGGTGCTGCAAGTGCTGTAAGGCAGCAACTCTACCGCTGCGCCACCGCGCCGCACTTGCCTCTCGGTTCTCCGGCTGTATCTCTGCGCCACTCTATAACACGTGTGTTTTCTAGGCTTTGAAGACAGCCCATGCAGGGATCTCCCTGTCAGAACACGAGGCGTCCGTATCATCACCATTCACCTCGAAAATACCCAACATCGACTGCGTGCCACAGCTTATCAAGTAGGTCAACACGACTTATTACAACTCCATGTCAAAGCTCCCACTGTTGCAGATGAAGGACAAATGTCTCCCCCTCTCTCCCCCTCTCTCCCCCTCTCTCCCCCTCTCTCTCCCCTCTTTCCCCTCTCTCCCCTCCTCTCCCCTCCTCTCCCCCCCTCTCCCCCCCTCTCTCCTCCTCTCCCCCCCTCTCTCCCCCTCTCTCCCCCTCTCTCCCCCTCTCCCCCCCTCTCCCCCCCTCTCTCCCCCCCTCTCCCCCCTTCTCCCCCCCTTCTCCCCCCTTCTCCCCCCCCTCTCCCCCCCCTCTCCCCCCCCCTCTCCCCCCCCCTCTCCCCCCCCCCTCTCCCCCCCATCTCCCCCCCCTCTCCCCCCCTCTCTCCCTCGACCCCACTGGGAGCTACGGTTTCGTCCCCCATCCCAAAGAGTATTTGTCTTTCACCAACCCAGATAGTTTGTTGCTCTGCAGGAATAACCTTGTCTCCAGGTGTTGCCCTCTATATAGAATCATAAATTCGGCATCACCAGGGGCTATAGGAGTTCCTGTTTTATTTGTTAAACAGGTGGATAAACTTAAAAATGCACAGGCAAATGTTTCAGCACGGGCTCTCGAGAGCAGTGCCTTTTTTTTGTAGACACCAGGAACTGCAGATGCTGGCATCTTGAGAAAAACGCAAAGTGCTGGAGTAACGCAGCGGGTCAGGCAGCATCGGTGGGTACATGGACATAGCGATGCTCCAGGTCTGGACCCTTCTTCACACTCTGGTTCAGAAGAGGAGCAACGTGAAGAAGGGTCCCGACAGGACTAGCAAAAGTGTTCCAGAGACACAAATTCAGTTTCCATCATGGCAACTCGGGAATTAAATTTAAACAATCAATAAAGAATGGGGTATAGGGAGAAGGCAAGAACGGGGTACTGATTGTGAATGATCAGCCATGATCACATTGAATGGCGGTGCTGGCTCGAAGGGCTGAATGGCCTCCTCCTGCATCTATTGTCTATTGACCACTCTGTCTACTTGTGACGCCCTGTTCAAAAGTTCATGTGATAGGAGCAGAGTGAGGCCATTCTGCCCGTCAAGTCTACTCCGCCATTCCATCATGGTTGATCTATCTCTCCCCTTGGGTCGTGTTCTCATCACCAAATTCCTTCTCTCCGGAGATGCTGCCTGAGTTACTCCGGCACTCTGTGTCTATCTGCAGAAGCCTGCGTTGACTGACTTGAGTCCCGCTGGGTTGCTGCATCAGATGATGGGGATTGTGATGGGATTGGTGTACGTTGTGGATGAATGTTGTTGTTGTTGTCGCCACCTACAGGGAGGGCAGGGCTGCGATGGTCACCTCGTTTTGCATATTTAAGTACATGGCGGTATACAGCATGATCCAGTATCTCGGAGTCCTGTGTCTCTACTGGGTATGGGTAACTATTTCACAATTATTTCACATTGGTTTCCCTAACTTCAAGTAACCCTTGCATCCCCTCTCTCTCTCCCTCCCTCCGTCCCTCCCCCAGCCTAGTCCTTGTACCAGTCTTGTTGAGTCTCGTTGTCTGTAACTCATTTTCACCTAGCCCACGGCCTGTCTCCTCTATCATCGTTACTTTCTGGCATATTTTTCATTCACTTGTTCTATATCTCCCTATAATTACCGTCTATGTCTCTCGTTTTCCTTTCCCCTTGACCCTCAGTCTGAAGAAGGGTCTTGACCCGAAACGTCACCCATTCCTTCTCTCCACAGATGCTGCCTGACCCGCTGAGTTACTCCAGTGAACCTGTATTGATTGGATATCGATCAATAGCCCAAAACGACTGGCTTTTATCTCACAAAGCAAGAATATTGGGATTAGCCACCCAGCTAAACTTCATTAACTAAGCAATTCTCAAGATCTACCCAACAACCTTCACAATTCTCAAAGATCATGCCCTAAATTTGGGGTGGACTCGGCGGACAGTCTGAAAGGCCATTATCCACGCTGGAGATCTAAACTAAAGTATGCAAAACATATATAGGAAAATAAACTGCAGATGCTGGTTTAAATCAAAGGTAGACACAAAAACAGCACCTCATATTTCGCTTGGGTAGTTTACACCCCAGCGGTATGAACATTGACTTCTCTAACTTCAGATAGTCCCTGTTTTCCCTCTCTACCCCCTCCCCCTTCCCAGTTCTCCCCCTAGTCTTCCTGTCTTCGACTACATTCTATTTCTGTCCCGCCCCCTCCCCTGACATCAGTCTGGGGAATAGCCAGCACCGCCATTCACTGTGATCATGGCTGATCATCCACAATCAGTACCCCGTTCCTGCCCTCTCCCCTGACTCCGCTATCTTTAAGAGCTCTATCTAACTCTCTCTTGAATGCATCCAGAGAATTGGCCTCCACTGCCTTCTGAGGCAGATTCATAACTCTCTGGGTGAAAAAGTTACTCCAGCATTTTGTGTCTACCTTATGCAAACATATATACGGTATAAATTAGACCTTCAGTGATCTTTTGCAGAACCTCTCAGCCTCAAAGAAGCTTCAAGCCAAGTGACTATCGTTTAGCCGACTAAGTGACAGAGCAGCTTAATATCAGATAGGAAATGTACTTTATATTTCTATTATTCTCACCTAGTCTCGCTCTATTCAAGGGGATCTTATCGAAACGTATAAGATTATTTAGGGGTCGGACACGTTAGAGGCAGGAAACATGTTCCCAATGTTGGGGGAGTCCAGAACCAGGGGCCACAGTTTAAGAATAAGGGGTAGGCCATTTAGAACTGAGAAGAGGAAAAACTTTTTCAGTCAGAGAGTTGTGAATCTGTGGAATTCTCTGCCTCAGAGGGCAGTGGAGGCCAATTCTCTGAATGCATTCAAGAGAGAGCTAGATAGAGCCCTTAAGGATAGCAGAGTCAGGGGGTATGGGGAGAAGGCAGGAACGGGGTACTGATTGAGAATGATCAGCCATGATCACATTGAATGGCGGTGCTGGCTCGAAGGGCCGAATGGCCTCCTCCTGCACCTATTGTCTATTGTCTATTCTTTACCCACACTGTTTCAATTACATTTTGTGTAGACTTCATGAAATATGATATTATAGTCATTTTTATTAAGTGGTGAAAACATGCATGTGCATGAAGTTACCGTTTTCGTTTCATTTTAGGAAGCAAACACCTTTGGGAACTATCAGTTTCTGTTTGAGGATTTGGGTATTACGACAATTATTGGTATCACAAGTAAGTATTCGTACTGCAGTCGTATTTAAATTCCTCCCTAATTAAAGCAGCCCATGGCCGATTGCCAATGTGCGGCCTTCGGTTTCAGTTTGATTTAGTTTAATGTCACGTGTACCGAGGTACAGTGAAAAGCTTTTGTTGCGTGCCAACCAGTCAGCGGAAAGACAATACGTGATTACAACCGAGCCGTCTGCAGTGTACGGGTACATGGTAAGGGAATAACGTTTAGAAACATTGAAACACAGAAACATAGAAAATAGGTGCAGGAGGAGGCCATTTGGCCCTTCGAGCCAGCACCGCCATTCATTGTGATCATGGCTGATCATTCACAATCAGTAACCTGTCCCTGCCTTCTCCCCATATCCCTTGATTCCGCTAGCCCCTCGAGCTCTATCTAACTCTCTTTTAAATTCATCCAGAGAATTGACCTCCACTGCCCTCTGTGGCAGAGAATTCCACAAATTCACAACTCTCTGGGTGAAAAAGTTTTTTCTCACCTCAGTTTTAAGCAGTATTCTTAAGCAGGAACGGGGTACTGATTCTGTATGATCAGCCATGATCACAATGAATGGCGGTGCTGGCTCGAAGGGCCGAATGGCCTCCTCCTGCACCTACTTTCTATGTTTCTAAATGGGACTAGCCCAGTGTGCCAAGTTGGTCAGAATGGACAACGTGAGCCGACGAGCCCGTCATTCTGTGCGAGGCAGAGAGAGATATGGGCCAAATGAGATAATTGGGACCAGTGTAGATGGGGCATCTTGGTCGCATGGATGGATCGGGGCAAAGGACCTGTTTCTGGTGAATGTTGCCAGGACTCGTGGGGCCTGAGCTACAGGGAGAGGTTGGGGCAGGCTGGGACTCGAGGGCCTGAGCTACAGGGAGAGGTTGGGGCAGGCTGGGACTCGAGGGGCCTGAGCTACAAGGAGAGGTGGGGCAGGCTGGGACTCGAGGGGCCTGAGCTACAAGGAGAGGTGGGGCAGGCTGGGACTCGAGGGGCCTGAGCTACAGGGAGATGGTGGGGCAGGCTGGGACTCGAGGGGCCTGAGCTACAGGGAGATGGTGGGGCAGGCTGGGACTCGAGGGGCCTGAGCTACAGGGAGATGGTGGGGCAGGCTGGGACTCGAGGGGCCTGAGCTACAGGGAGATGGTGGGGCAGGCTGGGACTCGAGGGGCCTGAGCTACAGGGAGATGGTGGGGCAGGCTGGGACTCGAGGGGCCTGAGCTACAGGGAGATGGTGGGGCAGGCTGGGACTCGAGGGGCCTGAGCTACAGGGAGATGGTGGGGCAGGCTGGGACTCGAGGGGCCTGAGCTACAGGGAGAGGTTGGGGCAGGCTGGGACTCTATTCCCTGGAGCGCAGGAGGATGAGGGGTGACGTTATAAAGGTGTATAAAATCATGAGGGGAATAGATTGGGGGGAATTGGAGAATCAAGAACCAGAGGACATAGGGTTAAGGTGAGAGAGGAACGATTTAACAGGGACCTGAGGGGCAGCTTTTTCACACAGAGGGTGATGGGTGTATGGAACGAGCTGCCAGAGGATGTAGTTGAGGCAGGGACTATAACAACATTTAAAACACATTTGGACGGGTACATGGACAGGAAAAGGTTTAGTGGGATATGGGCCAAATACGGGCAAATGGGACCAGCTTAGATGGGACATCTTGGTCAGCGTGGATGAGTTGGGCCAAAGAGGCTATTTAAGTGCTGAATGACTTGTAAAGTGTTTTGGAAGAGGTGGTTTTTTCGAGGTACGGGTTTTGTGACAGGATCTGACGGGAGGTTAACGATGCCAACTCAGCCGTGCGTTGTGTTACAGTGAGCCTGAACCACGCGTATCCCAGCCTGCACCCTCACCAGCCGCCCGCTCAGCTGATCTCACCCCCCTTGCTACTCTCCGTCATTCTCAACGTCATCCTCAGCCTGGTCTTGCACATGTTTGGGTTCATGTTGGTGCAGCAACAGCCTTGGTACTCGCCCAACGATATCTACAGGTGCGTATAGACAATAGACAATAGGTGCAGGAGGAGGCCATTCGACCCTTCGAGCCAGCACCGCCATTCAATGTGATCGTGGCTGATCATTCTCAATCAGTACCCCATTCCTGCCTTCTCCCCATACCCCCTGACTCCGCTATCCTTAAGAGCTCTATCTAGCTCTCTCTTGAATGCTTTCAGAGAATTGGCCTCCACTGCCTTCTGAGGCAGAGAATTCCACAGATTCACAACTCTCTGACTGAAAAAGTTTTTCCTCATCTCAGTTCTAAATGGCCTACCCCTTATTCTTAAACTGTGGCCCCTTGTTCTGGACTCCCCCAACATTGGGAACATGTTTCCTGCCTCTAACGTGTCCAACCCCTTAATAATCTTATACGTTTCGATACCCTCTCATCCTTGTAAACTCCAGTGTATACAAGCCTAGTCGCTCCTTCCCCCGGCAACGGCGTGCTACCTTCCACGTGTCTGTGCTCGCACGCCTGACCCGGCTGCTTCTCCCACCTGCTTCAGGAGGCTGGAGAGAGGTGGCCAAGGCAGGGGGGCCAGTTTCATATTTGACAACAATTCCTCATTGGTTACACGATGAAACCACTGAAGATACGTTTCCTTTGCAGCGCCTGTCACCCTGCGAACCTGAGCAGCAATGGCGGCCCGGCCAGTAACCACACGCTGGCCACCAAGTCTGTCTGGCAGGGACCCGATGAAGATTTCTTCAGGAGTTACGAGAATACCACGTTGTACCTCCTGTCCATTTTCAGTTGTGTGACCACTGCCGTTGTCTATTGCAAGGGGAAGCCTTACCGCAAACCCATCTACACCAACCGTGAGCACCGTTAATCTATCCACCAACTGCAAAATTATCATCACTTGGAGGACAATGCACAAACCGAGAACTTGGAGAGCCTCTGCCTCTCATTGTCAGAGACCCGGGTTCAATCCTGACCTCGGGTGCTGTCTGTGTGGAGTTTGTACGTTCTCCATGTGACTGCGTGGGTTTCCACCGGGCGCTCCGGTTTCCTCCCACATCCCAAGTACGGGTTTATAGGTTAATTGGCCCTCTGTAAAATGCCACCTAGTGTGTAGGGAGTGGTAGAATCTGGGGCAATTGATGATAATATGGAGAGAATAGAGTTGGATTAGATTAGTGCAAAACAAGGAAGCGCAGATGCTGTTTTACAAAAAAAAGACAGAGTGCTGGAGTAACTCAGCGGGTCAGGCAGCATCTGTGGAGAACATGGAGAGGTAACGATTTGGGTCAGGTCCTTCTTCAGACTCATTCTCCACAGATGCTGCCTGACCCGCTGAGTTACTCCAGCACTCTGTGAAACGTCACCTATCCATGTTCTCCACAGATGCTGCCTGACCCGCTGAGTTACTCCAGCACTCTGTGAAACCTCACCTGTCCATGTTCTCCACAGATGCTGCCTGACCCGCTGGGTTACTCCAGCACTGTCTTTTTTGGGATTATTTCCAGTTACCTAACCTTAGAAGAGATTGCTCACAATTGGGAATATAAAATCATCCCTAAAATAAAGAGGTGGATGCCCTGAGGTTGGAAGTTAGGGTGAGGGTATTGGTGGATGAGGTCAGCCAATGGTCTGTCCCCTGTGATGGATACACAGGGGATGGACAAATGGAGAGAGACATCAGAGATAGCGTTCATTTTTTTCAGTTCAGTCTAGTTTATGGTCACGTGTACCGAGGTACAGTGAAAAGCTTGTGTTGCGTGCAAACCAGTCAGCGGAAAGACAATACATGATTACAATCGATCTATTTACAGTGTATAGAAATGTTGGTGTAAGAGGGGAGGTTTCAGAGTGTGGGGTGACTGTAATATGTGATTGTAGATCTGCTTCTGTGGCTGGCACGCAAATAGTTGCCTGGGTTTGTAATGGTGAATCATGTGAATTTGAGGGCAGGGTGGAACAGTGTTTACACCTTAGTTTATTATTGTGTCACGCGTACCGAGGTACAGTGAAAAGCTTTTGTTGCGTGCCAACCGGTCAGCGGAAAGACGATACATGATTACAATCCAGCTATTTAAAGTGCATAGATACATGATAGGGGAATAACGTTTAGTGCAAGGTAAAGCCAGTAAAGTCCGATCAAGGATAGTCTGAGGGTCACCGATGAGTAGGGTTGCCAACTGTCCCGTATTAGCCGGGACATCCCGTATTTTGGGCTAAATTGGTTTGTCCCGTACGGGACCGCCCTTTTAGATTTAGATTTACAGATACAGCGCAGAAACAGGCCCTTCGGCCCACCGGGTCCGTGCCGCCCAGCGATCCCCGCACATTAACACTATCCTACACCCACTAGAGACAATTTTGACCTTTTGCCCAGCCAATTAACCTACATACCTGTACGTCTTTGGAGTGTGGGAGGAAACCGAAGATCTCGGAGAAAACCCACGCAGGTCACGGGGAGAACGTACAAACTCCGTACAGACGGCGCCCGTAGTCAGGATCGAACCTGAGTCTCCGGCGCTGCATTCGCTGTAAAGCAGCATCTCTGTAAGGCTGCGCCACCGTGCTGCCCTTGTCCCATATTAGGCCTGGATGTCGATGTAGGCCCGGGGGCTGTAGTCCCAGACAGTGTAGGCCCGAACACTGTAGCCTGGGGGCCGCTGTAGTCCCGGAAAGCGTAGGCCCGGACAGTGTAAGCCCGGACACTGTAGCCCGGGGGCTGCTGTAGTCCCGGAAAGTGTAGGCCCAGACAGCGTAGGCCCGGACACTGTAGCCTGGGGGCCGCTGTAGTCCTGGACACTGTAGGCCCAGACAGCGTAGGCCCGGACACTGTAGCCTGGGGGCCGCTGTAGTCCCGGAAAGTGTAGGCCCGGACACTGTAGCACGGGGGCCGCAGTAGTCCTGGACACTGTAGGCCCAGACAGCGTAGGCCCGGACACTGTAGCCTGGGGGCCGCTGTAGTCCCGGACAGTGTAGGTCCGGACAGTGTAGGCCCGGACACTGTAGCCTGGGGGCTGCTGTAGTCCAGGACACTGTAGGCCTGAAGGCCCGGGCGCCGCCTAACGGAGGTTACATAGCAACCCGCCTCCCGGCCCGGGCGGCCGCCATTGGTGGAGCGGGAGCACGTGGCCACTGGCTGGGTGAGGTCACGTGGGGCGCGGGGCGGTGACGTCACCTTGTCCCGTATTTGAGAGTGAGGAAGTTGGCAACCCCTACCAATGAGGCAGATAGTAGTTCAGGACTGCTCTCTGGTTGGCGATGATGTCGATGAGTTCTGCACCTTGTGTTTGATGCTGCATGTATTGTCTGGGATGGAATTGAACATTATAATTGTGCCTCACAATGACTGGTCAACATGGTCCATTCCCTCTCCCTTGCAGACCTATTCCTGATCATCATCTTGGCTCAGATTGGAATGTGCCTGTACTTCCTGTTTGGTGACGGAGTCATGTACAACGCACTGGGGGTAAGTATGGAGACAGAGTCACACAGTCACACAGAGTCACAGATTCACACAGAGACAGTCACAGAGTCACACAGAGTCACACAGAGTCACAGAGTCACAGAGTCACACAGAGACACAGAGTCACAGAGACACAGAGACACAAAGTCAGAGTCACAGAGACACAGAGTCTCAGAGTCTCAGAGACACAGAGACACAGAGTCACAGAGACACACAGAGTCTCAGAGACACAGAGACACAAAGTCAGAGTCACAGAGACACAGAGTCACAGAGTCACAGAGTCTCAGAGACACAGTCACACAGTCACAGTCACAGAGTCACAGAGAGTCACAGAGAGTCACAGAGTCACAGAGACACAGAGACACACAGAGACACAGAGTCACAGAGACACACAGAGACACACAGAGACACACAGAGACACACAGAGTCACAGAGACACACAGAGTCACAGAGACACACAGAGTCACAGAGACACACAGAGACACACAGAGACACACAGAGACACACAGAGACACACAGAGACACACAGAGACACACAGAGACACACAGAGTCACACAGAGACACACAGAGTCACAGACACACAGAGACACACAGAGACACACAGAGACACATGGAGACAGACAGAGACACACAGAGACACATGGAGACACACAGAGACACACAGAGACACACAGAGACACACAGAGACACACAGAGTCACACAGAGACACACAGAGACACACAGAGACACACAGAGTCACAGACACACAGAGTCACAGACACACAGAGTCACACAGAGACACACAGAGACACACAGAGACACACAGAGACACACAGAGTCACAGACACACAGAGTCACACAGAGACACACAGAGACACAGAGACACACAGAGACACACAGAGTCACACAGAGACACACAGAGACACACAGAGACACACAGAGACACACAGAGACACACAGAGTCACAGAGACACACAGAGTCACACAGAGACACACAGAGACACACAGAGACACACAGAGACACACAGAGTCACAGACACACAGAGACACACAGAGTCACACAGAGACACACAGAGACACACAGAGTCACACAGAGACACACAGAGTCACACAGAGACACACAGAGTCACACAGAGACACACAGAGTCACAGACACACAGAGACACACAGAGACACACAGAGACACACAGAGACACACAGAGTCACACAGAGACACACAGAGTCACACAGAGACACACAGAGACACACAGAGACACACAGAGTCACAGAGACACACAGAGACACAGAGACACACAGAGTCACAGAGACACACAGAGACACACAGAGACACACAGAGACACACAGAGACACACAGAGTCACAGAGACACACAGAGACACAGAGACACACAGAGTCACAGAGACACACAGAGACACACAGAGACACACAGAGTCACAGAGACACACAGAGACACAGAGACACACAGAGACACACAGAGTCACAGAGACACACAGAGACACACAGAGACACACAGAGACACACAGAGTCACAGAGACACACAGAGACACACAGAGACACACAGAGACACACAGAGACACACAGAGACACAGAGAGTCACAGAGACACACAGAGTCACACAGAGACACACAGAGACACACAGAGACACATGGAGACAGACAGAGACACAGAGTCACAGAGACACACAGAGTCACACAGAGACACACAGAGACACACAGAGACACACAGAGTCACACAGAGTCACACAGAGACACACAGAGACACACAGAGACACACAGAGTCACAGACACACAGAGTCACACAGAGACACACAGAGACACACAGAGACACACAGAGACACACAGAGACACACAGAGACACACAGAGTCACAGAGACACACAGAGACACACAGAGTCACACAGAGACACACAGAGTCACAGAGAGTCCACACAGAGTCACACAGAGTCACACAGAGACACACAGAGACACACAGAGTCACACAGAGACACACAGAGTCACACAGAGACACACAGAGTCCACACAGAGTCACACAGAGTCACACAGAGTCACTCCAGCATTTTGTGTCTACCTTTATTTAATCATTGTCAATCAATGGTCCGTGGTTTGTTCTAACATTGTAACGTTACCCCTTCTTTCAGCTTGTGTGCACCCCCACATATTGGAGATTCTACATCCTGGCAATGATTCTGGTTCACTTCCTAGTGATTATGGCCATTGAGGTAAGTTAGAATATCGTTCCTTAATCAGGCATGCTTTTGCCTATTGCGAGTGAAGAGCTGGGGTATTCCACGCGTTTGGAAAAATTATTGGTGAACGGTAAATGAGGGCGTCACGGTGGTGCAGCGGTAGAGTTGCTGCCTCACAGCGTCAGAGACCCGGGTTCCATCCTGACCACGGGCGCTGACTGTACAGAGTTTGTACGTTCTCCCCGTGACCCGCGTGGGTTTTCTCCGAGATCTTCGGTTTCCTCCCACGCTCCAAGAGAGAGCCAAGAGAGAGAGCTCAAGAGAGAGCTAGATAGAGCTCTTAAGGTTAGCGGAGTCAGGGGGTATGGGGAGAAGGCAGGAACGGGGTACTGATTGAGAATGATCGGCCATGATCACATTGAATGGCGATGCTGGCTCGAAGGGCCGAATGGCCTCCTCCTGCACCTATTGTCTATTGTCCAAAGACGTGCAGGTTTATAGGTTAATTGGCTTTGTAAATGTAAAAATTGTCCCTAGTGTGTGTAGGATATTGTTAATAAGCGGGGATCGCTGGTCGGTGTGGACCTGGTGGGCCGAAGGGCCTGTTTCCGTGCTGAATCTCTAAACTAAACTAAACTAAACTAGTGAAGCTAGAAGTTGGCCTTGTCTGTATGTCTATGTGACTGAATACTCCTCCAGCACAATAATCAATGGACGTCACAATTTGGTATATTGTTGCAAAGAGCTTAAGACTTTTAGCATGGAAATGGTCGTGTTTTTATTTTGATTATAATGCCTATTAGTTTAGCTTCGAGATACAAGGTTGCAACAGGCCTTTCCAACATCTCGGCCCACCGAGTCCACGCTGATCACCGGTCACCCCTACTGTAGTTCTGTCCTACACACTAGCGGTAATTTACAGAATTCAAATAACCTGCTACATGTACTTCCCTGGAGTGTGGGAGGAAACCGGAGCACCTGGAGAAACCCCACGTGGTCATGGGGAGAACGTACAAACTCCGTATAGACAGCACGAACATCGATCAGCCAAAATATTATGACCTGATGGCGGCACGGTGGCGCAGCGGTAGAGTTGCTGCCTTACAGCGAATGCAGCGTTGGAGACTCAGGTTCGATCCTGACTACGGGTGCTGTCTGTATGGAGTTTGTACGTTCTCCCCGTGACCTGCGTGGGTTTTCTCCGAGATCTTCGGTTTCCTCCCACACTCCAAAGACGTGCAGGTTAATTGGCTGGGTAAATGTAAAAATTGTCCTTAATGTGTGTAGGATAGTGTCAGTGTGCGGGGATCGCTGGGCGGCACGGACTCAGTGGGCTGAAGGGCCTGTTTCCGCGCTGTATCTCTAAAAAAAAAATCTTTAAAAATCTGATGAGCCAAAACATTATGACCACCTGCCTAATATGCTGTTGGTCCTCCGTGTGCAGCCCCATACGCAGCCGGGTGCGATGCACTGTGTATTGTGACACATTCCTCCCGTGACCACCATTAACATTTTCTGTGACTTGTGCCACAGTCGACCTTCTGTCGGTTCGGACCAGACAGGATAGCCTTCGTTGCCCTCGCGCATCGATGAGCCTTGGGCGCCCAACACCCTGTCTGTCGCCGGTTTGTGGTTTGTCCCTCCTCGGACCACTGTCGGTCGGTACTCACCACTGCTGACCGGGAGCACCCCACAAGCCTTGTCGTTTCAGAGATGCTCTGACCCAGTCGTCTGGCCATAACAATTTGGCCCTTGTCAAAGTCGCTCAGGGCTTTACTCCTGCCCATTTCTCCTGCATCCAACACATCAACTTCATGAACTGACTGTTCACTTGCCGCCTAATATATCCCACCCCTTGACAGGTGCCATTGTAACAAGATCATCAATGTTATTCACTTCGCCTGTCAGTGGTCGTAATGTTTTGGCTGATGGGTGTACATAGCCTGGGTCTCTGGTGCTGGGAGGCAGCAACTCTACCGCTGTGCCACCGTGACGCCCATTCCTTTCGGTAAAATGCCAGGTTTTTTGGATCAATGGGAAATGCAGGCTGCGGGGCAATCGATCAATGACGTTCTTACAATTGAGGCTGCTGATCTTTCCCACAGGAATTGGTGATCGAGAACACGCAACTCTGGCTCTATCTGAAGAAGTGTTGCAAAGTGAAGTCCAGGCGGCGTTACCAGAAGATAGTGCGGATGATTCTGGAGGAGCCGGGCTGGCCACCGCTGGACGGGTCGGGGTGTACGGCCTTCCCCATGGCGGACGGAGAGCTTCACCACGGACTCTCCCACAACAGCCCCCACACGGTCAGCAGAGAGTCAGCCCGGACACTCGCTGTGCCCGACCCTCCGCCTGCCAACGACAGGGCCTGCAGCACCAACGAGGACCAGGACGATCACTTGTAGCACCAACGCTCAACACAGACTCAGGAGGAGGCCATTCGGCCCCTCGAGCCAGCACCACCATTCACCGTGATCATGGCTGATCATTCACAGCCCGTTCCTGCCTTCTCCCCATACCCCCTGACTCCGCCATCCTTAACAGCTCTATCTAGCTCTCTCTTGAAAGCATTCAGAGAATTGTCCTCCACTGCCTTCTGAGGCAGAGAATTCCACAGATTCACAACTCTCTGGATGAAAAAGATTTTCCTCATCTCCGTTCTAAATGGCCTCCCCGTTATTCTTAAACTGTGGCCCCTAAATGTGAACCCAGGTTCACGTTGAACCATCATTCCGTCTCCCCATCATTCCTGCCACCCTCTATCATCTTTTACGTTGCACACCAAGGTACCATTATGGACATAGACACACAAAATGCTGGAGTAACTCAGCGGGTCAGGCAGCATCTGTGGAGAACATGGATAGGTGACGTTTCACAGAGTGCTGGAGTAACTCAGCGGGTCAGGCAGCATCTGTGGAGAACATGGATAGATGACATTTCACAGAGTGCTGGAGTAACTCAGCGGGTCATAGAAACATAGAAACATTGAAAATAGGTGCAGGAGTAGGCCATTCGGCCCTTCGAGCCTGCACCGCCATTCAATATGATCATGGCTGATCATCCAACTCAGTACCTGCCTTCTCTCCATACCCCCTGATCCCTTTAGCCACAAGGGCCTACTCCAGCACTCTGTGAAACGTCACCGATCCATGTTCTCCACAGATGCTGCCTGTCCCGCTGAGTTACTCCAGCACCTGTGAAACGTCACCTATCCATGTTCTCCACAGATGCTGCCTGACCCGCTGAGTAACTCCAGCACTCTGTGAAACGTCACCTATCCGTGCTTACCCATGCGTTTTCTGAATGAAAGCTGAAATGGTGCATTTGAAGAAAGCAGGGCACAGTAAATGCTGGGTGTTTACTGCCTGGTGTGGACCAGCATGAAGCAGAGGTAAACACTCAGTCGTATTGCTACACACGTCTGCCACCAATCATCAATGTGTGTGAGGAGAACCTAACTCACCATGTGATGAAGCTTTCACCAGAGAATATCGTCATCAAGTTTCTCAACTTTAATCCGTTTCACAACTCACCAGAAATTTAGTTTAGGGATACAACAAGGAAGCAGGCCCTTCGGCCCACTGAGTCTGTGTTGACCAGCGATCCCCGCATACTAACACTATCCTACACACAAACACTATCCTACACACACTAACACTATCCTACACACACTAACACTATCCTACACTCACTAACACTATCCTACACACACTAACACTATCCTACACACACTAACACTATCCTACACACACTAACTCTATCCTACACACACTAGGGACAATTTTCAATTTTACCGAAGCCAATTAACCTACAAACCTGCACGTCTTTGGAGTGTGGGAGGAAACCAGAACACCCAGAGAAAACCCACGCAGGTCACAGGGAGAACGTTTTACGTACAGACAGCACCTGTAGTCAGGATGGAACCCGGGTCTCTGGCGCCGTGAGGCAACAACTCTACCGCTGCGCCACCGTGCCGCCTATGGGACTATGTGACAATGTCACTTTCATAATGAATTATTTTTGTATTTGCAGCTTATTAGCCTTGTGGTATTCCAATGATTGTATCTATTTATATAGAACATGTACATTAAATAATTGCAATACTGTCATTGCTTAAGAAATATAAAGAATGACTTTAGATTTTTACGCCTGAAGGTTTTTATTCTGACACAAGAATTTGATCCATTGATCTATAAAGTTCACTCCTGGAATAAGGACAGCTCTCTCCAAAGACGTATAGGTTTGAAGGTTATTTGGCTTGGTATGATTGTAAATTGCCTCTTGTGTGTGTGGGATAGAGTTAGCGTGCGGGGATCACTGGTCGGCGCGGACTCGGTGGGCCGAAGGGCCTGTTTCCACGCTGTATCTCTAAACTAAACTAAATTAGGCCATTCGGGTCATCAAGTCTACTCTGCCAGTCAATCATGAATGGGGGAGTAGACTTTCCCTCTCAACCCCACTCTCCTGCCCTCTCCCCGTAACCCCTGACACCCCTTGGGAAACTAGGAGATAACCAGGAGACATAGAAACATATAGAAGGTTAATTGGCTTGGTATAAATGTAAAATTGTCCCTAGTGTGCGGAGATCGCTGGTCGGCACGGACTCGGTGGGCCGAAGGGCCTGTTTCCGTGCTGTATCTCTAAACTAAACTAAAGTAAACTCTCCCACCTGTGTCATCGGTTTCCCAGCTTCCGTAGTTGGGTGGAAGTTATTCAGAATGATCACAAACCCTGCTGCCTCCCAGCACCAAGTGTGGTCACAATAGTTTAGTATCTCTTCCCCAGGGTGGAATATCCAACACCAGAGGGCACGGCTATCGATGACCATTTTGTGCCGGTATTTTAACTAGGTTTCACTGCAGGCAAGAGTGGAAACTAGAAGCACAGCCTTACCTCCTGCTCCTTGGGAAAATAAGGACATGAAATGAGGTAGAGGCATAAATAAACCTGGGGCTCAGTCAAACTAATGACTGAAGGAAAATAGCACAGGTTAATAAGGCCATGGTATTTACGAGGCTTTCAGATAGGCAATAGATATATCTAGACACAAAAAGCTGGAGTAACTCAGCGGGTCAGGCAGCATCTCTGGAGAACATGGATAGGTGACGTTTCACAGAGTGCTGGAGTAACTCAGCGGGTCAGGCAGCATCTGTGGAGAACATGGATAGGTGACGCTTCACAGAGTGCTGGAGTAACTCAGCGGGTCAGGCAGCATCTGTGGAGAACATGGATAGGTGACGTTTCACAGAGTGCTGGAGTAACTCAGCGGGTCAGGCAGCATCTCTGGAGAACATGGATAGGTGACGTTTCACAGAGTGCTGGAGTAACTCAGCGGGTCAGGCAGCATCTCTGGAGAGAAGGAATGGGTGACATTTCGGGTCGAGGCCCTTCTTCATTCTCAATAGATATAGCTTTCAGGTGACAGGAGCAAAGTTTAAAGGAGATGTGCAGGTCAGGTGTTTTACACAGAGGGTGGTGGGGGCCTGGGGTGGTTGTGGAGGCAGATACGATAGTGGTGTCTAAGAGGCTTTTGGACAGGCACATGGATATGCAGGGAATGGAGGGCTATGGATCACGTGCAGGCAGAAGAGATCAGTTCGGCATCATGTTCATGTCACATGAACATGGCATCATGTTCGGCACAGACATTGTGGGCTGAAGGGCCTGTTCCTGTGCTGTACTGTTCTGTGCTCTATCCTGTACATGGCCTGATTCCTAGAGTCTGCAGAAGTGCCAACACCCAAAACATCACCAGTCCATTCCCTCCACAGATGCTGCCTGATCCACTGAGTTCCTCCAGCACTTAGTGCTTTGCTCAAACTTCCAGCATTTCCTTGTATCTCTTTTCCTTTATCACTGTGGGGGGGGGGGGGGGTCCATTATTTTGCTTAAATATTGCTACCTGCTTGTTTCTAGGGTTTCATATCTCCAAACTGCTTGTATTGCAAACTGAGTTTTAATTTAGTTTAGAGATACAGCACGGAAACAGGCCCTTCAGCCCACCGAGTCCGCGCCGCCCAGCGATCCCCGCACATTAACACTATCCTACACACACTAGGGATAATTGAAAAAAAAAACATTTTACCCAGTCAATTAACCTACATTACCTGTACGTCTTTGGAGTGTGGGAGGAAACCGAAGATCTCGGAGAAAACCCACGCAGGTCACGGGGAGAACGTACAAACTCCGTACAGACGGCGCCCGTAGTCAGGATCGAACCTGAGTCTCCGGTGCTGCATTCGCTGTAAGGCAGCAACTCTACCGCTGCGCCACCGTGCCGCCACCAACACCCACCCTCTGCCAATGGTTTAAAGGTGGAATGTTTGGGTGAAGTTGCCGTGCCACGTTGCTTTGCCCGAGGGTGCCCTGTACCACATTCCCACCCGCCCCACAGAAACCCCTCGCTGGCCAGTAACATCGTAATCCAATGGCTCACAGGCTCGGCTTTGCTGCAGAATCTGCTTAATTAAATAGACAATTTTAAAAAAAGGAATAAAAAGTCTCTTTTCATAAGTTCATGAGTGATAGGAGTAGAATTAGGCCATTCGGCCCATCAAGTCTACTCCACCACTCAACGATGGCTGATCTATCTCTCCCTCCTAACCCCATTCTCCTGCCTTCTCCCCATAACCCCTGACACCCGCACTAATCAAGAATCTATCAGTCTCTGCATCAAAAATACCCATTGACTTGGCCTCCACAGCCTTCTGTGGCACAGAATTCCACACCCTCTGACTAAAGTAATTCCCCCTCTTCTCCTTCCTAAAGGTACATCCATTAATTCTGAGGCTGTGCCCTCTGGTCCTAGACTCTCCCACCAGTGGAAACATCCTCTCTACGTCCACTCTGTCCAGGCTTGGCCCTTTAATTGCACTTTTTCCGTTTTCTGTTTGTTTTTTTCCCGTGGGTTTGCATGAATTTCATCATCAAGAAGAGATTTCAGTGCTGAGGGGAAAAGAACTCTTGACGTTGAAAATATAACACGGTCGGTTATACTGATCACATCTGTGTTGGGAGAGAGTTACAGTAAGCCCTCGTTATAAAGGACCGTGGGGGGGGGGGTGTTGGGGAGGTGAGTGGTGTCCATTACTGACGATTGTCTGCGAGAACTAGGGTTGCCAACTGTCCCGTATTAGCCGGGACATCCTGTATTTTGGGCAAAATTAGTTTGTCCCGTGTGGGACTGCCCTTGTCGCATATTAATAGGGTTGCCTACTTCCTCACTCCCAAATAAGTTTAGACATACAGCGCGGAAACAGGCCCCTCATCCACTGGGTCCGCGCCGACCAGCGATCCCCGCACACTAACACTATCCTACACCCACTAGGGACAATTTTTACATTTACCAAGCTAATTAACCTACATATCTGTACGTCTTTGGGAGTGAGGAAGTTGGCAACCCTAACGAGAACCAAGAAACAAGGAACTGCAGAATAAAATATTTAAAACTGTATAGTAACAAAGGACATCAAACCGATGAATTTGTTGGTTTATTTTTTTTAATAAGTTTTCATCTACAACAAATGCTTCAATAATTTCTTTGCCGTGACCTGTTGTGGAACAGTCCAGCTAATGAGAAGGCGCTGGCAGCGGCTGTGACAAAGGAGATGGCGCTGATGGCTCGATTTGCCTGAGGAAACAAAAAGGAATTTGGCCCTGTGTGAGAACATGCTATCAGCGGCCTTGGGAAGCTGTTGATCAGATGACCTGTTGGGTCATAACATTGAGAAGCCACAAAGTGGTCATCTCTGGAATTCCACAGATGCTGGTTTACAACGGAGATAGACACAAAATGCTGGAGTCGCTCAGCGGGACAGGGCGCATCTCTGGAGGGAAGGAATGGGTGACGTTTCAGGTCGAGACCCTTCCACGTCACCCACTCCTTCCCTCCAAAGGTGCTGCCTGACCCGCTGAGTTAATCCAGCATTTCGTGTCTATCTCTGGAATTGCTTTACTTTTCAAGCAAGTGGGATAAAATACTTTTACAAATCTTACAATAGGTTTTAAAAATAAACAGGCCCTTCGGCCAACGTGACCAGGCCAACCAGCGATCCCAGCACACTAACACTACCCTACACACACTCGGGATAATTTACCATTAGACCAAGCCAATTAATCTACAAACCTGCACGTCTTTGTAGAGTGGGAGGAAACCGGAGCACCCGGAGAAAACCCACGCGGGTCACAGGGAGAACGCACAAACTCCGTGCAGACAGCACCTGTAGTCAGGATCGAACCCGGCATTGTAAGGCAACAACTCTACCGCTACGCCAACGTTCAACCCTTTGTATAACATGCTTTTTTAAGGATAATGATAATTGACTCAAAATCTAATAGATGACTTCATAGTAGCATTGGAGATAGATAGGGTGGTGAGAGGGTGGAGAAGAAGGCTTTTGGAATGCTGACCTTCATCAGTCAGGGAATTGAGTACGAAATGGATGTATAAGGAACTGCGGATACTGGAATTTTGAACAGCGCTAGAAGAACCCAGCAGGTCAAGTAGCATCTGTGGAAGGCAGAAGGGTCCTGACCCACAAGGTTGCCTGTCCATTCCTTCCACTGATGCTGGGTTTAAAGTGAGGAGCCCGAGGAGCAACTTTTTTACATTGAGGGTGGTGGGTGTATGGAGCGAGCTGCCAGAGGAGGTAGTTGAGGCATGTACAATAACAATATTTAAAAGACAGTCGCACCGGTACATGCAAAAAGCTGGAGTAACTCAGCGGGTCAGGCAGCATCTCTGGAGAAAAGGAATGGGTGACGTTTCGGGTCGAGACCCTTCTTCAGACAGCCTGAAGAAGGGTCTCGACCTGAAACGTCACCTATTCCTTTTTCTCCAGAGATGCTGCCTGACCCGCTGAGTTACTCCAGCACTTTGTGTCTATCTTCGATACCATCATCTGCAATGCCTTCCTACGTGGCTTATAGCTGGGAGTGACGGTCGGCCAAGTCACTATCGTGGTGTTGGCCAAGCCACTATTGTATCTGCCACTATTGTACCGTTGGCCACTGTCGTACCGCTAGCCAAGACACTATCGTATCTGTCACTATCATATCTGTCACTATTGTGTCGTTGGTCACTATCGTTTCGTTGCCCAAGACACTATCGTATCTGTCACTGTCGTATCTGCCACTATCGTATCTGTCACTATCGTATCTGTCACTATTGTATCGTTGGTCACTATCGATTCGTTGCCCAACACACTATCGTATCTGCCACTATCGTATCTGCCACTATTGTACCATTGACCAAGTCACTACTGTACTGCTGACCATCTTGTACCGCTGGCCATCTTGTTCTGCTGACCTGTCCACCTACCTGGTCAGAGACACCCTCACCGTAACGAAGCAAGGTGACAAAATGCTCACAGTTGTTCCCGAGCAAATCGTAAGACACTTCCTGTCCGATGAGGAATTCTGCTCGCCTGACGATTTCCTCGACAGTGAGGGGGATGTGGCTGTCATCGTACTTGTTGTTGATTTTGAACGGATCTTGTCCAACCACATCTTTCAGCAGCTGCATTTTTGCCATGGCCTTCCTGCTGAACACGGACTTGGCGCTACTGAACGAGGCAGGTGGTCCTTCCTCTGCCGACAGTGAGCGGGACAAACACGTCAGATGACAAGATGCAAGTACAGCCCCACCACCGATCTCCCGGCACCCTTGGCCCCAGAGCCTTCCCGGATAATCCGTGTTGCCGGACCAACAGAGGTCACGGCCTCCGAGAGGAGTCCGACGGTTCCGGAACGTTCCGCCTCGGCCGCCGAGGGGAGGGGCCGAGATACTGGCCGGCAAAGTCGGCCTGGGGAGTCGGCGGTGGGAACGGATCTGCCGGCTCGGGCCGGGCCGGAGTTCCAGAGCCCCGGCAGCAGGGGGCAGAGTCCACCCGCCGACCGGCCGCGGAAGTCCCGATGAGGTGGAGATCGGCCGCCTCACCCGGCCTGGGGGCCACATCGTCGGGGGGACTTCCAGGGGGGGTTTCAAGTGCGGCTTCGAAATTCTGTCCGGGTTAAAGGAGATGCCTGACCAGCAGTTGCCAGACAATCGGTGGTGGAACTGTATTAATTGTACATATGCAATATCACAGCCACAATTTACATGTCATTTTGCAGTAACAATGTAAATATTACATTGGATTAGAAGGTATTAGGTACAAAGAGAGGTTGGACAGACTTGGAATGTTTTTTCTGGAATGTCGGAGGTTGAGGGGAGACTTGATAGAAGTGTAGAAAATTATGAGCGGCATAGATAAGGTAGACAGTCAGAACCTTTTTTCCCCAGCGTGGAAATGTCAAAGACTAGAGGGCGTAGCTTTCAGGTGAGAGGGGCAAAGGTTAAAGGAGATGTGTGGGGCAGGTGTTTTACACAGAGGGGGGTGGGGGGGGCTGGAACTGGCTGCCAGGGGTGGTGGTGGAGGTAGATACGATAGTGGTGTTTAAGAGACTTTTGGATAGACACATGGGTATGCAGGGAATGGAGGGCAGATAAAATAAAACTTGGCATCATGTTTGTCATGGACATTGTGGGTGAAGGGGCTGTTCCTGTGCTGTACTGTTCTATCGAAGATAGGCAAAAAATGCTGGAATAACTCAGCATCATGGGACAGGCAGCATCTCTGGAGAGAAGGAATGGGTGACGTTTCGGGTCGAGGCACTTCTTCAGTCTGAAGGTAGTCTAATGAGGTGTTGCATTTTGGGACGTCTAACAAGGGCAGGACCTACACAGTGAATGGTAGGCCTCTGTGGAGTGTTGTAGAGCAGAGGGTTCTAGGAGTACAGGTGCATGGTTCCTTGAAGGTCGAGTCACAGGTAGATAAGGTGGTCAAAAAGGCTTTTTTGCACATTGGCCTTCATCAGTCAGAGTATTGAGTATAGAAATTGGGAGGTCATGTAGTAGTTGTATCAGACGTTGGTAAAACTGCATTTAGAGTATTGGGTTCAGTTCTGGGCACCATGTTATAGGAAAGATATTATCAAGCTTGAAAGGGTTCAGAGAAGATTTACGAGGATGTTGCCAAGACTAGAGGGTGTGAGCTATAGGGAGAGGTTGAGTAGGCTGGGTCTCTATTCCTTGAAGCGCAGGAGGATGAGTGGGGATCTTATTAAGGTGTACGAAGTCACGAGAGGAATAGATTGGGTAGATGCACAGAGTCTCTTGCCCAGAGTAGGGGAATAGAGGACCAGATGACATAGGTTCAAGGTGAAGGGGAAAAGATTTAATAGGAATCTGAGGAGTAACGTTTTCACACAAAGGGTGGTGGGTGTATGGAACGGGCTGACGGAGGAGGTAGGTGAGGCTGGGACTATCCCAACATTTAAGAAACAGTTAGACAGGTATATGGTTAGGACAGTTTTGGAGGGACATGGACCAAGCGCTGGCAGGTGGAACTAGTGTGACTGGGGCATGTTGGCCGGTGTGGGCAAGTTGGGCTAAAGGGCCTGTTTCCACGCTGTATCACTCTATGACTCTAAATACAGATGAGTGTGGTCAGATTCGAGGTGAATACATTGAGCGCCAATCTATCCAAGTCATCTAAACACAAAACGTTGGATGTTAACAAACATGCTAGATATTTGACATAATAAACAGAAAATGCTGGAAATGTTTAGCAGCTCAGTAGCACCATGAAGGGAAAAACATGATTATCATTTCAGGTCTCAGCAGAAATTTGGTTTTATTGTCTGCAGGAAAGATCTCCAGGACAATAGAGGAAGGTAATTTCTCTGGGTGACAGGCACAAAAAGCTGGAGTAACAACGGGACAGGCAGCATCTCTGGAGAGAAGAAATGGGTGACCTTCTTCAGACTGGTCAGGGATAAGTGAAACGAGAGATATAGACCATAATGTAGAGAGATAAAGAACAATGAATGACAGATATGCAAAAAAGTAACGATGATAAAGGAAACAGTCCATTGTTAGTTGTTTGTTAGGTGAAAACGAGCTCCCCTAACCAGTCTGAAGAAGGGTCTCGACCTGAAACGTCACCCATTCCTTCCCTCCAGAGATGCGCCCTGTCCCGCTGAGCGACTCCAGCTTTTTGTGTCTATCTTCGGTTTAAACCAGCATCTGCAGTTCCTTCCTACACATTCTCAGGGTGACAACGGCTTGATTCAGTGTAAGAAAATAACTGCAGATGCTGGTACAAGTTGAAAATAAACATAGCACAAAAAGTAAGGAAATTTGTGTTTGGTAGATTATTTCTTTGTTGTAACAATGCGTCTTGGCAATAAATCTTATACCGTTGGAAAGCCTGTTTATTTCCCTTTTAAATGGTGCCACATTTGTAAGGAACATGCATTTGTGGGATGAGCAGCAGAGCTGAGTATGTGGGTTGCGCCCATGAAAAATCTGCCAAATCTTCTCTGCCAATGCCAAACAGCTTATTCTGCCATTGACTCTTGTTCGGTGTTGTTTGGTGGATTGGATGATTGAAGTCTGAAGAAACAAGACATATTGGCAATTTAACAATTTATTCATTTAATAAACAGGAGCCTCAGTAGCGTGTGGAAGAACCATACACAGCCACAACAGCCTGGCACCTCCTCCTCATGCTGGTCACCAGCCTGGTCACACACTGTTGTGGGATGGCATCCCATTCTTCAACCAGCATTTGTCGCAAGTCAGCCAACGTGGTTGTGTTGGTCACTCTGGCACGAACAGCACGCCCAAGCTGATCCCACAAGTGTTCAATGGGGTTGAGGTCAGGACTGCTGGCAGGCCATTCCATCCTCTCCACTCCCAAATTCTGGAGGTAGTCTCTGAGAAACCCTGCTCTGTGGGGACGAGCATTGTCATCTTGGAGGATAGAGTTCGGTCCCAGACTGTGGAGATATGGGATTGCCACTGGTTGCAGAATCTCATCTCGATATCTCTCTGCATTGAGATTGCCTCCAATGATGACAAGCCTCGTTTTTCCAGTGAGGGAGATGCCGCCCCACACCATCACACTGCCTCCACCAAAAGATGTTACTCTATCGGTGCAGCAATCAGCATAGCGTTCTCCGCGTCTTCTCCACACTTTGACCCTATGATCCAACTGCCGTAGGCAGAATCTGGACTCATCGCTGAACATAACGTTCCTCCACATGTTCAGGTTCCAGTGCACGTGTTGCCGACACCAGCGCAAACGGGCCTGACGGTGAAGGGCAGTCATGGCAGGCCTCCTGGCAGCCCTATGAGACCGGAGATCGGCTGCGTGCAGTCTGTTCCGAATTGTCTGGGCAGAGAGCCGTCGGCCATATCGTCCTGCAAACCTTGACTGCAAATCTGTAGAAGACAGCCTACGGTTCCTAAGTGCTGACAGGGTGAGGAAACGGTCTTCTTCGGGTGTCGTCTTCTTGCGACGCCCACTTCGCGGCCTGTCTCTGACATCCCCCGTTATATGGAACTTGGCCTTCACTTTGGAGATGGTACTAGGGCTCACTCCAAATAATGCCGCAACTTGGTTTTGCGGAACACCAGCTTGAAGTTGCCCTATCGCACGGGCCCTATCCAGATCAGTCAAACGTGGCATGCCGATTCTTGGAGCAGACACCTACTGACCACTGTAGCAGGGCCCATGCTCACAGATGCTGCCAATCAGGTGCCAATCAGGCACCTGATTGTCAGCACCTGGTGGTACCAGAAGCTCAAAACAAGAGTCAATAGGAACAGCAGAATAAGCTGTTTGGCATTGGCAGAGAAGATTTGGCAAATATTTCGTGGGCGCAACCCATATACTCAGCTCTGCTGCTCATCCCACAAATGCATGTTCCTTACAAATGTGGCACCATTTAAAAGGGAAATAAACAGGCTTTCCAACGGTATAAGATTTATTGCCAAGAAGCATTGGTACAACAAAGAAATAATCTACCAAACACAAATTTCCTTACTTTTTGTGCTATGTTTATTTATTTCACAAAATGCTGGAGTAACTCAGCAGGTCAGGCAGCATCTCAGGAGAGAAGGAATGGGTGACGTTTCGGGTCAAGACCCTTCTTCGGGATGAAACCGCAGAAGGAGGTATTGGATTTAATTTCCACTCCCGCACTGATGGGAATTGAATTCACAATTCTGGACTCAGTTGAGATCGGTTCACTGATCAAGTAACTTAACCACTGTACTGATGAATGATCTTATAGTGCGTAAAGTCAAGTGGGGAATAGACCGGGTGAATGCACAGAGTCTTTTTCCCAGGGGGAGGGGAATGAAGAAGCAGAGGATATGGGTTTAAGGTGACAGGAGAAAAGGTTCAACATTTCCGTGAGGGGCAGCTTTTTCACATTGAGGATGTTGGGTATATGGAATGAGCTGCCAGAAGAGTTAGATGAGGCAGGTACAATAACAACTCTACTCCTATAACTAATGATCTTATGATCTTAGATGGGGGCATTTTGATTGGCAAGAACCAGTTCTGCCGAAGGGCCTGTTTCTGTGCTGTACAGGGGTGCCAACTATCTCACTCCCAAATAAGGGACAAGTTGACACTCGCCACCCTGCGCTCCACGTGACCTCACCCAGCCAGCGGTCAGGTGCTCCCGCTCCACCAATGGCGGCCACCAAGGCTAGGAGGCGGCTGCTAAGCAACCTCTGGTAGGCGGCGCCAGGGCCTCCGGACCTACACTATCCGGGCCTACAGAGACCGGACCTACACTATCCGGGCCTACACTATCCGGACCTACAGAGACCGGACCTACACTATCCGGGCCTACAGAGACCGGACCTACACTATCTGGGCCTACACTATCCGGGCCTACAGAGACCGGACCTACACTATCCGGGCCTACACTATCTGGACCTACAGAGACCGGACCTACACTATCCGGGCCTACACTATCCGGACCTACAGAGACCGGACCTACACTATCCGGGCCTACAGCGCCCCCCGGGCCTAATACAGAACAAGGGCGGTCCCATACGGGACAAACCAATTTAGCCCAAAATACGGGATGTCCCGGCTAACATCTACTGTGATGGATTTGTAGGACAGCATTTGTGATTGTTGGAATCTGTAATGGTAGCAACTCCTGTGTTTTCCATGGTGTTGCTCAGACAAGGATGTGACTAAAGATCAATGAGGATAGACATGGAATGTGAATGTAATGAGAGTACATGCATATGTATTGGGATTAAGAGAAGATCTTGTGAAATAGAAGTAACTAAATTAATTCTAAAACTTAAACTCAGAACGGGGACTGTCGTCTGTTGAAAGAATGGAGGGACAGGGCTTGTATACACTGGAATTTAGACATATGAGAGGGGGTCTTATTGAAACATATAAGATTATTAAGGGATAGGAGGGGTGGGAGCTGCTTTACGTCCTCATCGTCCACCCTGGGTAGTTCTATGGAACTGGCACAATTTGCAGCAAAGCGTCAACTACGGTACTCTGAAGCACCAATTGCCACTTTTGATTGTTGTAGTTGACATACGAAAGAAGAAGAAGGGGTTGGACACGCTAGAGGCAGGAAACATGTTCCCAATGTTGGGGGAGTCCAGAACCAGGGGCCACAGTTTAAGAATAAGGGGTAGGCCATTTAGAACGGAGATGAGGAAAAACTTTTCCACTCAGAGAGTTGTGAATCTGTGGAATTCTCTGCCTCAGAAGGCAGTGGAGGCCAATTCTCTGAATGCATTCAAGAGAAAGCTAGATAGAGCTCTTAAAGATAGCGGAGTCAAAGCATATGGGGAGAAGGCAGGAACGGGGTACTGATTGTGGATCAGCCATGATCATATTGAATGGCGGTGCTGGCTCGAAGGGCCAAATGACCTACTCCTGCACCTATTGTCTATTGGGATAAAGATTTGCCACCTGAAGCATTCCTTTCCCTTACCTAGTGGTGAGATGTTTATAACATAGCCGTCTCCCAGGTAGAGAGCCCAGTGTTGGTATGCTGGGCGGAATATTTCAATTAAGTCCCCAGGGTGGGGTTCCACTGTGTTGTCCACACTAAAGTGGTCATTAGAAGCCATCTGAAAGGGAAAATACCGATCAACGTGTTAATTACATTTGGTAAGGACTCAACATAATTGATCAAAACGTTCTCATTGAATATGCCAGCCGTTTCTGCCTCCGCTCCAAAGACGTGCGGTCTGGCAGGTTAATTGGCCCTCTGTAAAATTGCCCCTGGTGTGTAGGGAGCGGATGCAAAACCCGCACGTCTTTGGGATGTGGGAGAAAATCTGAGCACTCGGAGGAAACCCACGCGGTCACAGGCAGAACGTGCAAACTCCACACAAACAGCACCCAGAGTCAGGATCGAACTGGGGTCCCAGGCTCTGTGAGGCAGCAGCTCTACCTGCTACGCCACTTTATTCAAATATATAAATAAAGCTCAACATCCAAATCATCAACAGTATTAAATCAACTCATTGAGGAGGAGACTCGTGAATGATTAAAACAAATGATATCAACTCTTCCCAATATGGGAGACTTCATTCACTCTAAGTTCATAAGTTCTAGGGTAGACACAAAATGCTGGAGTAACTCAGCGGGACAGGCGGCATCTCTGGAGAGAATGAATGGGTGACGTTTCAGGGTAGAGACCCTTCTTCAGACTGCTCTAGGTTCTAGGAGCAGAATTAGGCCATTCGGCCCATCAAGTCCACTCCGCCATTCAATCATGGCTGATCTATCTCTCCCTCCTAACCCCATTCCCCTGCTTTCTCTCCATAACCTCTGACAGCTGTACTAATCAAGAATCTATCTATCTCTGCCTTAAAAATATACATTGACTCCACAGCCTTCTGTGGCAATGAATTCCACAGATTCACCACCTTCTGACTAAAGAAATTCCTCCTCATCCCCATCCTAAAGGAACGTCCTTTAATTCTGAGGCTGTGCCCTCTGGTCCTAGACTCTCCCACACGTGGAAATATCCTCTCCACATCCACTCTATCCAGGCCGCTCACTATTCTAAGTTTCAATGAGGTCCCCCCTCATTCTTCTAAACTCCAGCGAGTACAGGCCCAGTGCCGACAAACGCTCGTCATAGATTAACCCACTCATCCCTGCAATCATTCGGCCCATCAAGTCTACGCCGCCATTCAATCATGGCCGATCTATCTCTCCCTCCTGACCCCATTCCCCTGCCTTCTCCCCATCACCCCTGACACCCGTACTGGTCAAGAATCTGTCACTCTCTGCCATAAAAATAACCGTATAAGTTGTGCAACTCGCATGCACTAACTGGCCACAAATGCTGGCTGTTATTTCCTGGGTCTAACTGCGTGGGAGATTTGCCACTGGGCATTGTGAAGCTGACTTACTGTGGTGATCCTAACATTCCACACGGTTGTTCAGCGATGGTCTGGTTAAAGCCTGAGGTGACTGCACTGTGGTAACGGTGTTTGTGAGGTTTTAAAGCAGTTTGGAGCTGCTATGCAGATGTAGTCCGTGGCTGCCTGACTGGCTCGCTGTCTGTGGCGTGGCTTGGCCCACACAACATTATTATGGTAATTCTGCGTCAACATGAAGAGTCGTCATTTTCTGTGCTATTATTTTCTGGAATTCTATTCACGCACCATCACAACAAAAGCTCAGTCCGTGAGTTTCCTATTTCTGTCCATGAAATGCAAGTCAACCCTGTTCTAAAAAAGCAGAAATGTAGTCAAAGAACCCCAGATGCTGGTTTATACCAAAGATAGACACAAAGTGCTGAAGTGACTCAGTGGGTCAGTTAGCGTCTCTGGGGACTGCCTGACCCACTGAGTTACTCCAGCACTCTGTGAAACGTCACCTATCCATGTTCTCCACAGATGCTGCCTGACCCGCTGAGTTACTCCAGCACTCTGTGAAACGTCACCTATCCATGTTCTCCACAGATGCTGCCTGACCCGCTGAGTTACTCCAGCACTCTGTGAAACGTCACCAATCCATGTTCTCCAGAGATGCTGCCTGACCCGCTGAGTTACTCCAGCACTTTGTGTCTTCAATTCAGGTCAGATCTATCGTTAGAGTCTTTAAAAGAACTATTCTTGGCTTTCTTTTGTAAATCACGATGTATTACTGTTAAGAAGAGCATTGCTGTGCTCTGTTAAGTATATTGAGCACTGGTAATTAACGTATTAAGCACTTCAGTCTTTCAAGTTCCATGGAATTTATTTGGTATATTTTCATGTTTGGCACAGACGTTGTGGGCTGAAGGGCCTGTTCCTGTGCTGTACTGTTCCATGTTCTATGTTCATGCATTTAGGCGATAATAATGATTGATTCAAATGTCACTGCACTATAATCTCAATTACATTTTCGTGAAGGGTGCAGAGAAAATTCACGAGGATGTTGCCATGACTCAAGGGCCTGAACTATAGGGAGAGGTTGAGCAGGCTGGACTATATTCCATGGAGTGCAGTAGGATGAGGGGCAATCTGATAGAATAGAATATCTTGCCCTGAGTAGGTTGGGATGAAGGACCAGAGGACTTAGGTTTAAGGTGAGGGGGGGAAAGATTTAATAGGAACCTGAGGGGTAACCTTTTCACACAAAGGGTGGTGGGTGTATGGAACGGGTTGCCAGAGGAGGTAGTTGAGGCAGGTACTTGATACTTGGTACCTGGCAGGTAGATTGGATGTGGAGAGGATGTTTCCATTAGTGGGAGAGTCTAGGACTAGAGGTCGTAGTCTCGGAATTAAAGGACGTTCTTTTAGGAAGGAGATGAGGAGAAATCACGTGAAGATTAAAAATGAGGAACATTTGGATTATCATTGAGATAATATTCTAATCCGGATTCACAGGGTCATTTAAGAATCTCAGGAGATCTCTATCTCACTGATATTAAACAATATTAATTCTTTAGCCCGAAGGTGAAGAATGTGTGGATTTCTTTGCTGTGGAGGCCAAGTCAATGGACATATTTAAGTCAGAGATAGATAGATTCTTGATTGGTACGGGTGTCAGGTGTTATGGGGAGAAGGCAGGAGAATGGGGTTAGGAGGGAGAGGTAGATCAGCCATGATTGAATGGCGGAGTAGACTCGATGTGCCGAATGGCCTAATTCTGCTCCTAACACTTATGAATATTGCCAGCAATTTGGAAATCGAGACATTCTTTGGTGTAATCGACGATTGTACATTGCTTTCACAGCTGAACAAAGACATTTATGTGCTGTATACAACATAATCACTTCCCTTTCAGCAGTAACTATTGTCCAGGAGGGAGAAGCATTTCGCTTTTGTGTAAATGCTGAGAGGTACCTCGTGGTTTCTGGAATGTGCAGTGGTCAGTTAGAACATGTTCATGAATCTACAAAAGTGTCATCAGTAGTTAGGGACAACAATGACCCTGCGTATGATCACCCATACCCTCGCCACGTTAGCATCACGCTGAGGTCCTCCAGCACTTTGTGTTTTGCTCAGGATTCCAGCACCTGCACTTCCTTGTGTTTCCATGGTCAGAATATTTATCATTCCTCAGATAGGTAGAAGTATAGAAAGATTGCTAATCACATTAGGATTGCATTTTACACTCAGTTTCAGCCCATGCCTCGTGTCATAAACTTAAAGGAACAGCTTCTTCCCCTCTGTTATCAGGCTTCTGAACGGCCCTTCCATAAGCTAGGGTACTGTCCGATTCACCTCTACCCCATTGCGGACATTGGACTTTGTCTGTGGAACTGATGATGTTCAAGTCAACAGGTAGAACAAAGGGGAAGATACAGAATGCAGAATACAGTTCTCAGCATTGTAGCGCATCAGTTCCACAGACAAAGTCCAATGTCCGCAATGAGGTAGAGGTGAATCGGACAGTACCCTAGCTTATATGGCCTGAGCTATAGGAAGATATTGGCCAGGCTAGGACTTTATTTCTTGGAGTGCAGGAGGCTGAGGGGTGATCTTATAGAGGTGTATAAAATCATGAGGGGAATAGATAGGGAGTCTTTTACCAAGGGTAGGGGAATCAAAAACAAGAGGACATAGGTTAAGATGTGAAGAACAAAATATAAAACAGGATTGAGGGGCTACGTTCTCACTCAGAGGGTGTTGGGGGTATGGAACGAGCTGCCAGAGGTAGTTGAGGCAGGTACTACAACCACATTTAAAAGACACTTGGAGAGGTACATGGATAGGAAAGGTTTAGAGGGATATGGACCAAACACAGGGAGATGGGACTAGCGTAGGTGGGGCATCTTGGTCGGTATGGAAGGGTTGGGCCGAAGGGCCTGTTTCCATGCCGTAAAACTCTATGATCTCATGGAAGGACCGTTCAGAAGGGCTGATAACAGAGGGGAAGAAGCTGTCCCTGAGTCTGGTGGTGCGCACTTTCAAGCTTCTGCACCTTCTGCCGGACGGGAGCGGGGAGAAGGAGGAACGACCGTGGTGGGACAAGTCTGTAATTATGTTGGCAACGTGAGGTGTGGAGGGAGTCAATGGTGCGGAGTCTGGTCTGTGTGATGGACTGGGCTACATCTACAATTTGGCTATGTCTTGCCGTCTTGGGCAGAGCTGATCCCAAACCAAGCTGTGATGGACCTCAACAATACACTTTCTATGGTGTATCTAAAATGGTGCTGGAATTTATAGCTGTGACTACTCCTCTTTCACAGACCTTCTAAATAAAAGAAAAACCCTGGTCAGATGAGACACACAGCACTGCGCCCAGCGTTTAAATGTAATTGATGATGTATTTTCCATTTGAGCCCAAATCAATTATAGATGAGGTGATACAGTGAGCAGATGGTTCTCCGATCACGGACTGCATTTACAAAGATAGTAGGAAGGAGTCAGCTTATTTTGTGGATTTACATTATTATCTCTGTATTTTAAATACACTAGAATGCTGGAAATTCTACGATTGGCCTGAGGTTATAAAATGTTACTGAATGATGTTTCTTTTTCGGTTTCGGTTTATTATTGTCATGTGTACCAAGGTACAGTGAAAAGACACAAAGTGCTGGAGTAACCCAGCGGGTCAGGCAGCATCTGTGCAGAACGTGGATAGGTGACGTTTCACAGAGTGCTGGAGTAACTCAGCGGGTCAGGCAGCATCTCTGGAGAACATGGATAGGTGACGTTTCACAGAGTGTTGGAGTAACTCAGCGGGTCAGGCAGCATCTGTGGTGAACATGGATAGGTGACATTTCAGAGTGCTGGAGTAACTCAGCGGGTCAGGCAGCATCTGTGGAGAACATGGATAGGTGACATTTCAGAGTGCTGGAGTAACTCAGCGGGTCAGGTAGCATCTGTGGAGAACATGGATAGGTGACGTTTCTAATCTGGACCTTTTTTCAGACTGATGTAGTAAGGGGGGAGAAAGCTGGAAAAAGAGGTGAGAACGGGACAAAGCCTGGCGAGTGATTGTTGGATACAGGTGAGGGGGGGGTTTGCACCAAGGCCAGAGATGAAATGTGAAGTCAGAGGGAGGAATGTAGATGGTTTAGATATATTATTGTCACGTGTACTGAAGTGCAGTGAAATGCTTTGTTTTGCAAGTGATTCAAACAGATCTGATATACCATGCCAAGATACAAACAGGTCTAAAGATCAGATATCTTCTTCTTTTTCTTAGGCCCTTGGCTCCAATAGGCCATTGACAAATGTCCTCCACCACACTCGGTTGTTGGCGGTTTTTTCGAGATCTCCCCAGTTGAGCCCACTCCCAGATATTTCTGCCTGGACCCCTCTTCTCCAGCTGTTCCTGGGGCCACCTCTTTTCCCTTTTCCATTTCAGGGCTTGCCGGGTGATGTTTGTTGCAAGTTTTCTGAGGGTGTGTCCAATCCAACTCCATTTTCTTTTTCGAATTTGTCGCTCTCTCATCTTCCTTTCCGGAGTAGATAATGGACTGCCCACTGGCCAATTTGATCTCCCCTGACTGTGTCCATCTTATTTCTGCCAAGCCCAGGACTGAGAGATTGTAGCGCACCATTTTGTTAGCAGCCTTGCCAGCCTGGAACATGGTTCGGATGTTCCATGTCCCCACAAGGATGGATTTCTTTGGCATCAGAAGGTGTGTCAGCTTCCCAGCGCCCTTGCGGGTTTGGCTGGGAAGCGTCATGCTCCCCATCGTTGGGGCACCTTCTTCAACGAAGTGTGCAATTTGGTTTTCATTCGTTAATGTTTCTGTAACTCACTTTTTTCCATGGTTGGGTTGTTAACCCCACGCCCAACCCCCAACCTGGAAGACCAGGGACTGCTTCGTCTGCCTCCTCACCCATGACCTGTCCGGTTTGGTTGAACCTGCCAGGGATATAAAACCCCATCCGGCATAGCTCACAGGATCACTGGAGTACACAAGCCTCTCCACCACGTCAAGGTTGCAGTCCAGGAGAAGATCAGATATATTATACATAAATACGAAAAGTTCAAAAGATCTGATATACCATACATAAGCACAAACAGATCGAAAGATCAGATATATTATATATAAATACAAACAGATTGAAAGATTAGATATATTGTACATAACTACAAACATATAAAAAGATCAGACATATTATACATAAATATAAACAAATCAGATAATACTGTACAGGTTTGTAGGTTAATTGGCTGGGTAAATGTAAAAATTGTCCCTAGTGGGTGTAGGATAGTGTTAATGTACGGGGATCGCTGGGCGGCACGGACTTGGAGGGCCGAAAAGGCCTGTTTCCGGCTGTATATATATGATATGATGATAAATGCAATCAAGTACAATATGTACACCAATGGGGAAGATAGAGTGCAGAATATAGTTCTTAACAAGTGAAACAGATTAAAACAGTTGAAGCATCTGAGAATATATGATTATTGAATACATAGAAAATGGATGCAGGAGTAGGCCATTCGGCCCTTCGAGCCAGCATTGCCATTCCATAAGATCATGGCTGATCATCCAAAATTAGTACCCCATTCTGGCTTTTTCCCCATATCCCTTGATTCCGTTAGCCCCAAGAGCTAAATCTAACCCTCTCTTGAAAACATTTAGTGAATTGGCCCCAGCTGCCTTCTGTGGCAGAGAAATCCACAGATTTACAATTCTCTGGGTGAAAATATTTTTCCTCATCTCAGTCCTAAATGGCCTCTTTATTCTTAAACTGTGGCCCCTGGTTCTGGACTCCCCCAACATGGGGAACATTTTTCCTGTATCTAGCCTGTCCAATCCTTTAAGAATTTGATATGTTTCTATAAGATCCCCTCTCATCCTTCTAAATTCCAGTGAATATAAGCCCAGTCGACCCATTCTTTCATATGTCAGTCCCGCCATCCTGGGAATTAACCTGGTAAACCTATGCTGCACTCCCTCAATAGCAATAATGTCCTTCCTCAAATTAGGAGACCAAAACTACACACAATACTCCAGGAGCCCTGGACAACTGCAGTAGGACCTCCTTGCTCCTAAACTCAAATCCTCTCCCAATGAAGGCGAACATGCCATTAGCTTTCTTCACTGCTTGCTGTACCTGCATGCTTACTGCATGCTTATGTCCCTGTGGGTTGATGCTGATGCAGGTTTCCACAGAGAATCAATGTGAGACACAGAGAGAGGACTCACACCCAACAAATGTCTTCATCAAGCATGGCGGCAGTGTAGTGCCCTAATCAAAGATGGAGGTGTCGGCGACTTGCCTTTGAGCCTTGGTCGGTAGCCGTTCCCTAATCAAAGATGGCGGCTGCGCCCTGCCTTGATCGACCAAGACGCGGAGCAGGATCAAAGATGGCGGAGGAACCTTGCCTTGATCGCGGCAACGGAGCGTGTAGCAGTGCCCTGATCAAAGATGGTTTCAGCAGAGTGTGTTGAACGATGGCGTCGGAGCCGTGACCTGATCAAAGATGGTAGCGGTCAAATGATCACAACCCGCCTGCCCGGAGCGGCGCTGGAGTCAGCCAGTATCCCGGCGTGTCGTGAGCGGGCGGGCTGCCTCTATCTCCCCCCCGACTCATCACCATGGCCGGCATCCTGTTCGAGGACATCTTTGACGTTAAGGACATTGACCCGGAGGGGATAAAGTTTGACAGAGGTGTGGGGCGGGGGTGAGAGTACTGGGAGGGGAGAGGGGTGAGGGGGAGGGGAGGGGGAGGGGTGAGGGGGAGGGGTGGGGGAGGGGGGAGAGGGGGAGGGGGGGGAGAGGGGGAGAGGGGGAGGGGGGGGAGGGAGGGAGGGGGGGAAGGGTGAGGGGAGAGGGGGAGGGGTGAGGGGAGGGGGAGAGGGGGGGAGAGGGTGAGGGGTGAGGGGGAGGGGGGAGGGGGGGAGAGGGTGAGGGGTGAGGGGGAGGGGGGGAGGGAGGGAGGGGGGGAGGGTAGGAGGGGGGGAGAGGGGGAGGGGGGGAGGGGGGGAGGAGGGGGGAGGGGGAGGGGAGGGAGAGGGGTGAGGGGGAGGGTGGGGGAGGGGAGGGGGGGAGAGGGGGAGGGGGGAGGGGGAGGGGGGAGGGGGGGAGAGGGGTGGGGGTGAGGGGGAGGGGTGAGGGGGAGGGGGGGGGGAGAGGGGGAGAGGGGGAGGGGGGGAGAGGGGGAGGGGGGGAGAGGGGGAGGGGGGAGAGGGGGGAGGGGGGGAGGGGGAGGGGGGGAGGGAGGGAGGGAGGGAGAGGGGGAAGGAGGGAGAGGGGGAAGAGAAAGAGAGAGAGAGAAAGAAAGAGAGAGAGGGGTGGAAGGGGAGAGGGGGTGAGGGAATGGGAGAGGGACAGGAGAGAGTGAGAGAAGGGTGAGAGGTGGAAGGGGAGAGGGAATGGGAGAGGAGGGAGAGGAGGGTGATGAGGAGAGGTAGGAGAGGGGAGGGGGAGAGGAAGGGAGGGGGAGAGGGAGGAGATGGGGGGAGAGGTGGTGAGGGGAGGAGCGAGGAGGGTGGTGAGAGGGGAGGGGGTGGTGAGAGGGGAGGGGGTGGTGAGAGGGGAGGGGGGTGGTGAGAGGGGAGGGGGGTGATGAGAGGGGAGGGGGTGGTGAGAGGGGAGGGGGTGGTGAGAGGGGAGGGGGTGGTGAGAGGGGAGGGGGTGGTGAGAGGGGAGGGGGGTGGTGAGAGGGGAGGGGTGGTGAGAGGGGAGGGGGTGGTGAGAGGGGAGGTGATGAGAGGGGAGGGGGGTGGTGAGAGGGGAGGGGGTGGTGAGAGGGGAGGGGGTGGTGAGAGGGGAGGTGATGAGAGGGGAGGGGGTGGTGAGGGGAATGGGAGAAGGGGGAGAGAGGGGAGGAGAGAGGTGCGGGGGTGGTGAGAGGGGAGAGAGGTGGGGGGAGTGGTGGGAAGTGGAGGGTGATGGAAGGGGGTAGAGCTCGGCTCCATGTGGTGCTGGTGGCCAGTCCCTGGGTAACTGGGTTTTATTTTGCACTTTTTTTCTTTCTTGAACGTTTTTGTTTGTTTATTATATTATCTATTGAGTGCTGTATTTACAAACCTATTAAACTGCGACAAGTAATATTTTTATTGTTCCATTTCAGTACATATGACAATGAAACATGCTCGCCTCCCAGGGCAACAATCTGCCTGCCAAGTAACCCCCTCGCCTGTGTTCAACTATTACCCCCCAGGCTCTGTCCCCCCGTCCTCGCCTCTCTTCCTTATTTCTCCAGAGATGCTGCCTGACCCGCTGAGTTACTCCAGCACTCTGTGAAACGTCACCTGTCCATGTTCTCCAGAGCTGCTGCCTGACCCGCTGAGTTACTCCAGCACTCTGAAAAGTCACCTATCCATGTTCTCCACAGATGTTGCCTGACCCGCTGAGTTACTCCAGCACTCTGTGAAATGTCACCTATCCATGTTCTCCACAGATGCTGCCTGATCCGCTGACCGGCACTTTGTGTCAGTCCCAATAAAACTGTGTGTGTTTTCCAACCTTATACCAGTGATCTGTGAACCCTCTGCTTTCATGGAGTCATAGAGCACAGAAACAGACCCTTCAGCCCATCAATGTCTGTGCCATCCATCAACTATTCATTTCCACTCGTATTTCATGAATCTTTAAAAAAATGTTTCCTGCATTCCCATCATTTCTTACCAACCACCTGCACACTTGGGACCATTTACAGCGGCCAATTAACCTACAAATCCACAAGTAAAATGATATTTTGACATTTGTAGACAGATAATACGATTATTGTTGTCTTTACAGTTTCTCGTCTACATTGTGAGAGTGAATCCTTCAAAATGGACCTGATACTTGATGTAAACATTCAGATTTACCCTGTTGAACTCGGTAAGACACTAACAATGCGATTTTTAACTTGGAAAACTAAAAGTTATGTTAATCATAATTTTAATAATTTTAATGGTAACTATGGGGCGGCACAGTGGCGCAGCCGTAGAATTGCTGCCTTACAGCGCCTGACACACGGGTTCGATCCTGACTGCAGTTGCTGTCTCTACGGAGTTTGCAAGTTTTCTCCGTGACCGCGTGGATTTTCTCCCCAAGATCTTCGGTTTCCTCCCACACTCCAAAGGCGTGCAGGTTTGTAGGTTAATTGGCATGGTATAAATGTAAAATTGCCCGTAGTCTGCGGGGATCGCTGGTTGGTGCGGACTTGGTGGGCTGAAGGGCCTGTTTCCGTGCTGTATCTCTAAACTTAAAAAAAAGAAAAAACTATGAGGGCACACTTGTGTGTTCCATCATTAGTTATACAGCATGGAAACAGGCCCTTCGGCCCACATTATCCCTGCCGCCCAAGAGTGTTCTGTCCAAATGCTGAACTACTGCAGTTCAAAATTGTTTACTTCAAAATGTCATATGATTTTATTTTAATTTACGCAACGAATTTCGTTGATTGCCGTTACGAGGATCAAAATGTAATTATTTTGGTTAGTGGGAATATAATAAAACCTTCCACATTTTGCTGCATTGAATCTGGAATGGTTAGTTTAATTGGATTCAAATTGCAGTGATGTCTGGTTTGACCAAATTACATTTCTTCGAAATATCATAGTGTTGAAGATAGGTAAAATGTTACTTCAATGCAGGGCGGCACGGTGGCACAACGGTAGAGTTGCTGCCTTACAGCGCTTGCAGCGCCAGAGACCCGGGTTCGATCCCGACTACGGGTGCTGCGTGTACGGAGTTCGTACGTTCTCCCCGTGACCTGTGTGGGTTTTCTCAGAGATCTTTGGTTTCCTTCCATATTCCAATATTTCAAGTTTGTAGGTTAATTGGCTTGGTATAAGTGTGCAATTGTCCCTGGTGTGTGTAAGACAGTGTTAATGTGCGGGGATCGCTGGTCGGTTCTGGACTCGGTGGGCCAAAGCTCCTGTATCTTTAAACTAAACTAAAGGTCAAACAAAAGTACATACTAATTCTGCATCGATTTGGTGTGGGTTTGGAGATGGAAATGTTGATGCAATTGCTTTTCAGTAGATAAAATAATTGTAGATACTAGAAGAGGAAATTGTGTTTTGAGTTTATGATTTGTATATGGTTCTGGTTTGCACTGGGGAAGGGTGTAGTGAGGCTTAATTATATATTGCCTGTGTACTGAAAGCTTTTTATTCCAGGTGACAAATTCCGTCTGGTAATAGCAAGCACTCTGTATGAAGATGGAACTCCGGATGATGGAGAATACAACCCCACAGATGACCGGCCGTCTCGGTACGTAGGCATCCTATAACTCGTGAAAGTTGACAGGCTTTTCACAACTTTCCTGTCCTATTTTACCTCGGGTTGAGTTTTATACTTCATACTTGTATGAGTAAACTTGCTGATGTGCAACCACATTACATGGATCATGCGATCATAAGTGGTAGGAGCAAATTTAGGCCATTCGGCCCATCAAGTCTACTCGGCCATTCAATCACGGCTGATCTATCCCTCCTTCCGAACCCCATTCTCCTGCCTTCTCCCCGTAACCCCTCACAACCGTACAAGGCACAAGGAATCCATCGAGGCACAAGGAACTGCAAATGTTGGAATCTTGTGAAAAACACAAGGTACTGGAGGAACTCAATGGGTTCGGCAGCATTGGTGGAAGGAATGACAAATATGAAGAAGGGTCACAACCTGAAACGGCACCTGTCCATTCCCTGCACAGATACTGCCTGACCTGCCCAGTCCCTCTACACTTTGTGTTGTGAACACATTACATGGCCTAACACTGCCCCTTCATTACATTAGATAGACACAAAAAGCTGGAGTAATTCAGCGGGACAGGCAGCATCTCTGGAGAGAAGGGATGGGTGCCGTTTCGGGTCGAAACCATTCTTCAGACTCTCAACCCGAAACGTTACCCATTCCTTCTCTGCAGAGACGCTGCCTGTCCCGTTGCGTTACTCCAGGTTTTTGTGTCTATCTTCGGTTTAAACTAGCACCTGCAGTTCCTTCTTACACCTTTCATTACATAGTTTGTTGATGAAACCTCTATTGACTTCCATTTTCTCGACTAGACTATTTGAACAAACTCCTCGATGGCTTATTGCCCTTTATTCTCTGAAGCCAAGCTCGTTGCAAGTACTGCACACGTCCTACATCGCATCATCCCTCACACATTGACCTCCACTTGTTCCTGGTGAGGCAACACCACAATTTAAAAATTGCACATGTTACGAAAGTATGGATGTCAGCACTTATCTTTTCACCAAGGGTCACTGGAATTTGGAACAAGTTGTAGGCAAATGCAGTGGGTCGATTCTATGCAGTTATTCAAAAACATGTTGGATAAATTCCTAACTAGCAAAGGTCACAGTGTACAGAAGTCAGTGTGGCATTACGCGATGTGCCGCTTTGGTGTCTGAAATGTATTTGATTACTGTGAGAGTGTGGGAGAGATTTGATACGTTTTTTACATTGTCTCATCTCAATTGGCTTGTTTTTCTTTGCACCTCTTCCAAGATTTTCTTCTCTTCTATAGTTACTGCACCTGGAATAAGTTTCAAAATTGAGGACAATGTGCTGTGTTACTTATTTAGTTACCAATGGAGGATGAAATTCTGGCAGACAGATTTGTTGGAATATGGAATTTGATGAGAGTCATGGTGTTGAATTATCCTATTATAGTCTCGACGGCATTAATGTGTTTCCCTGCAATACTTCCAAGAATAGTTACTATATGTCAGTCAACAGTACAACCCCACTTCCTCTTCTCCCCTCTCCCATCGGGCAAAGGGTATATAAGTGTGAAAACGCACACCTCCAGATTCAGGGACAGTTTCTTCCCAGCTGTTATCAGGCAACCAAATCATCCTACCACAACCAGAGAGCAGTACTGATCTAAACCTCATTGGTGACCCTCAGACTATCTCTGATCGGACTTTGCTGGCTTTACCATGCACGAAACGTTATTCCCTTATGTCTGAAGAAGGGTCTCGACCTGAAACGTCACCCATTCTTTCTCTTCAGACATGCTGCCTGTCCCGCTGAGATACTCCAGCATTTTGTGTCTATCTTCGATTTAAACCAGTATCTGTAGTTCTTTCCTACACATTCCCTTATCATGTATCTATACATTAAATGGCTTGATTTTAATCATGTATTGAATTTTTCGGTGACTAGTTAGCACACAACAAAAGCTTTTCACTGTACCTCGGTACTCGTGACAATAAACTAAACTGGAACTGAATTGTGGCTGGCTGTCCCTTTTCTAATTACTACTATACTGGATGACCATTGTAACCAAGTGGATCTTAGTTAAAATACTCCTCATTTCATTCACGAAGAAACCAACCAATAACTTAGTTGTTTAACGCATTGTGTGAATTGATCGTAAGTAGTTTAGTCTTTGTAATTCAAAAAATATTTAAACACTTGGTTTCTGTATAAGAATGTAATTATGGCATTGTGTCATCAGTGCAAATAGTCTAATACCATTTTGCACAGACTAGCCTATATTTCATTCGATCTAGGAAAATGTAAGGAATTTATCTTTGTGCTGTTCCATATGTTGCTACTTTCCTTTTTTCTGTTTGTATATGAACAGGGCAGACCAATTTGAATACGTCATGTACGGAAAGGTTTATAGAATAGAAGGGGATGAGAGCTCAACGGAAGCAGCCACCAGACTGTGAGTATTCGAGTTATCTAAACTGCAATATAATAATTATTGAAATCTCCGAGTGGTTCACTCAGAAAGTTCATGCGCTTTGTTGCAAGTCATTATTTTCTCCCAAAACTCCTTTCAAATCTGATCCAGAATGATTTGCACCAGAACTGCAAAGTATTGAGGAATCGCAACCCGCCTCAGCAATTCGGACCTGCTGACAACTTTATTTTGGTTGCACTCCAGACTTTCGTCTTTGTACTTGTGGTCTGGTTATTGATTATTAGTTATAATTTTTTATTTTATTGTTAGTTTATTATATTATTGATGTGTGGAATGTGTGTTATTGCATTAATGGGCCTGTAAATCAGCAGCAAGTAAGAATGTAATTGTGCTTTTGCCAGTACACATGACAATTAAACACTCTTGATTGTGGAAAGTCTACTATTTAAAAAACAAACATTCTGTTCTAGTACTAAAAGACATTGGGGAGCAAATAATGAAAAAAAATCCCAATTGCAGCACTTGCATTAATAAATGCATTGCACTGCATTACGTGTGAGCTTTCAATAACTATTGATGGACCGGGCTCTCTGTGGTGTCCTTTGTTCCTGGGGGTCCCAGTTACCAAACCAGGCTGTGATTCCACCATTCCGTGTGTTCTCTACGGTACATTGAGATTTTGGCGACAAACAGAATCTCCTCAATACTTTGCAGTTCTGGTGCAATTCATTCTGGATCAGATTTGACAAGAGTTTTGGGAGAAAGTAATGACTTCCAACAAAGTGCATGATGTTTGTGAGTGAACCACTCGGAGGTAGTTGGTGATGATATAGAGAAGCACCTGGATAGATCTTAAAACAGATCTTGGTCATGGATCCTGCAACTCTGGTTGTAGATTTTACATGGGGAAAGAAACATTTTGTTGCACATTTTACTAAATATATCCAAACTCTGGGCACCATGTTCTTGAGAGGGAAGGTTCCAATGTGAAGACTAGAGAATGATCAGATTAAAGAAGTGGGGACTACTTCTCCCATTCAGCTGTGATCTTTGCCTTACTTCTTCTCAGTGGTGAATGATTAAAATTGACCTCATATAGTATAAGAAAATAACTGCAGATGCTGGTACAAATTGAAGGTATTTATTCAAAAAATGCAGGAGTAACTCAGCAGCATCTCGGGAGAGAAGGAATGGGTGACGTTTCGGGTCGAGACCCTTCTTCAGACTGATGTCAGGGGGGGCGGGACAAATGAAGGATGTAGGTGGAGACAGGAAGATCGAGGGAGATCTGGGAAGGAGGAGGGGAAGAGAGGGACAGAGGAACTATCTAAAGTTGGAGAAGTGAATGTTCATACCGCTGGGCTGCAAGCTGCCCAGGCGAAATATGAGGTGCTGTTCCTCCAATTTCCGGTGGGCCTCACTATGGCACTGGAGGAGGCCCATGACAGAAAGGTCAGACTGGGAATGGGAGGGGGAGTTGAAGTGCTCGGCCACCAGGAGATCAATTTGGTTAATGCGGACCGAGCGTAGGTGTTCAGCGAAGCGATCGCCGAGCCTGCGCTTGGTTTCGCCGATGTAAATAAGTTGGCATCTAGAGCAGCGGATGCAATAGATGAGGTTGGAGGAGGTGCAGGTGAACCTTTGTCTCACCTGGAAAGACTTTGGGTCCTTGGATAGAGTTGAGGGAGGAGGTAAAGGGACAGGTGTTGCATCTCCTGCGGTTGCAGGGGAAAGTGCCCGGGGATGGGGTGGTTTGGGTAGGAAGGGACGAGTGGACCAGGGAGTTACGGAGGGAACGGTCTCTGTGGAACGCAGAGAGGGGAGGGGATGGGAAGATATGGCCAGTGGTGGGGTCCCGTTGTAGGTGACGGAAATGTTGGCGGATAATTTGTTGGATCCGCTGGCTGGTGGGGTGGAAGGTGAGAACGAGGGGGATTCTGTCCTTGTTGCGAGTGGGGGGAGAGGGAGCAAGAGCGGAGTTGCGGGATGTAGAAGAGACCCTAGTGAGAGCCTCATCTATAATGGAGGAGGGGAAGCCCCATTTCCTGAAGAACGAGGACATCTCCGAAGCCCTAGTGTGAAACACCTCATCCCGGGCGCAGATGCGGCGTAGCCGGAGGAATTGGGAGTAGGGGATAGACTTTTTACAGGGGACCGGGTGGGAAGAAGTGTAGTCCAGATAGCTGTGTGAGTCAGTGGGTTTATAGTAAATGTCCTTCACTAGTCTGTCTCCTGTGATGGAGATGGTGAGGTCCAGAAACGGGAGGGAGATGTCGGAGATAGTCCAGGTATATTTAAGGGCAGGATGGAAATTGGAGGTGAAGTGTATGAAGTCAGTGAGTTCTGCATGGGTACAAGAGGTAGCACCAATGCAGTCGTCGATGTAGCGGAGGTGGAGTTCGGGGATGGGGCCGGTGTACGCCCGGAACAGGGATTGTTCGACGTACCCGACAAAGAGGCAGGCGTAGCTAGGGCCCATTCGAGTGCCCATAGCTACGCCTCTGGTTTGGAGGAAGTGGGAAGAGTCAAAGGAGAAGTTGTTGAGAGTAAGAACCAGCTCTGCTAGGCGGAGGAGAGTGTTGGTAGATGGGGATTTGCTGGTTCTACGGTCGAGGAAGAAACGGAGGGATTCGAGACCATCCTTGTGGGGGTTGGAAGTGTAGAGTGACTGGACATCCATGGTAAAGATGAGGGAGTGGGGGCCTGGGAACCGGAAGTTATCGAGGAGATGGAGAGCATGTGAGGTGTCTTGGACGTAGGTGGGGAGGGATTTAACCAGGGGGGATAGGATGGAGTTGAGGTAGGTGGAAATAAGTTCGGTGGGACATGAGCAGGCAGAGACAATGGGTCTGCTCGGACAGTTCTGTTTATGGATTTTGGGTAGGAGGTAGAATCGCGCCGTGCGAGGCTGGGGAACTATGAGTTTGGAGGCACTGGGGGGTAGATCGCCGGAGATGGTGAGGTCCGTGATGGTGCTGATGATGAAGGTCTGGTGTTTGTCGGTGGGGTCATGGTCCAGGGATAGGTAGGAAGAGGTGTCTGAGAGTCTGAAATTGTCCTCATGTTCTTCTAATGAAATCAAAGCAGGCCATTTAGCCCACCATGGATGTTTTACCGTTCAATAGGATTATGGTGATAACTGCACCATATTTAACCTCGTGACTGATTTACTGGGGAAAGCTGGGGCAGAGGGTAGCCAATTCATGAGTCATGGGTTCAGAATGACTTCCCTGAAAACTCCAGCCCAGAATTTTACCTATGTTGTGCTGAGATGTTGCAGAAATACTGAATAAATTGTGATCTCTTGCAGGTCAGCCTACGTGTCATACGGAGGTCTACTCATGAGGCTACAGGGGGATGCAAACAACTTGCATGGCTTTGAGGTGGATTCCAGAGTGTATCTCCTCATGAAGAAACTTGCATTCTAAGATCAAATGTCAAGAATCTTAAATTTGCTTAACATATCAATGAAATCAAATATGTTTGTTGATATTAGTCAACAAATTATTTATCACAACAAATGTGTAAATGTCCTACATTTACTGTTCTCCCTGTTTCAAAGGAGATTATGTAGGAAAGTAAATAATTCGTGGCCTTGTTATTTCCAACAAGAACATTTTAAGTGGCCACTTCATGAAAAGAAAGGATATAAAATATAAGTCATTGAACAGTATCCAAATAAAAACTTGTTTTTTGTTTCAAGAATTACATAAAATACTATTTACTGCTTTGAAATTTGGGTTAACTGATCATGAAGAAACAAGGAACTGCAGATGCTGGTTTGGAGAACAAGGGTCCCAACCTGAAAGGTCACCTATCCATGTTCTCCACAGATGCTACCTGACCTACTAAGTTACTCCTGCACTTTGTGTTTTTTTTTAAACTGATCATGAAACTCTTTAATTGAAGTCCACTGTTACAAATCATTCTAAACTAGCACATAAGAACAAAAGGTGGACAAAAGGGGGAATGGCATGTTTGTCTTTATCTCGAGGAATTCAAAAGTAAAGAAATTGTGGTCTGGTTTTACATGGCTGTTGGCTTGTTCAGCTGGAACATTTACATTTATTACGGGCATTGAACCTCGAGAAAGAGATACTGCTGTAAATGTCTGTGTCGAACATGATGCCAAGACCATGGGCGGCATGGCGGCACAGCGGTAGAGTTGCTGCCTTACAGCGAATTCAGCGCCAAAGAACCGGGTTCGATCCCGACTACGGGTGCTATCTGTACGGAGTTTGTACGTTCTCCCTGTGACCGCGTGGGTTTTCTCTGAGATCTTCGGTTTCCTCCCACACTCCAAAGACGTGCAGGTTTGCAGGTTAATTGGCTTGGTAAATGTAAAAATTGTCCCTAGTGGGTATAGGATAGTGTTAGTGTGCGGGGATCGCTGGTCGGTGCGGACCCAGTGGGCCGAAAGGGCCTGTTTCCGCGCTGTATCTCTAAACTAAACTAAACTAAACCAACTCGTATCAGCCTGCACATAATCCACATTGTTACATTCCTTGCATATTCACTTGCCTATCTGAAAGCCTTTTAAATGACCGTATTGTATCTGCCTCCTCCACCACCACCCCTGGCAGTGGGTTCCATGTGAAAATAATGCCCTGCACATCTCCTTTAAACTTTGCCCCTTTTGCCTTAAAGCAATGCCCTCTAGTCTTTGATATTTCTATCCTGGGGAGAAAGGTACTGACTGTCTAGCTAGCCTATCTGTGACACTCAAAGTTTTAAATACTTCCATCAGGTCTCTCCTCAACCTCCAGTGCACCAGAGAAAACAAACAAGTCTGCCTAACCTCTTCCTGTAGCTCGCACTCCTTAATCCTGGCATCCTAAAGTGTTTTACATCTAAATAAATGCTTCTGAAATGTAGCCACTTCTGTGATGTGACTTCGAATCCACAGCTGCCAATTTACCACTTAGAAATTAGAGTAAAATAAAACTTGATGTTGGTTGGATTTGAAATAATAGCTATAATACTAATGAGTTAAAATATGAGGCTGCACTACCCTAAAAGATTGTGCAGTGAACTAATGGAGGTAAGAAACCTACTGCTGGAGAAACTCAGCGAGTCAAGCAGCATCTGTGGAGGAGAAGGGATAGTTGACGTTTTAGGTCCAGATCCTCATCAGGACTAATAGAAATGGTGTGCTGAATCCAGGAAACACCATTTGGATAGGTACTCCAAAAGCATTTTACCTCGTTCCCAAGTTAGTAGAAATCTGGAATGTGCCAATTTAAAAATTGCAAAAGTTAAATGACTTTTCTGTTGAAAAATAAGAGTATCACAGGATTTGTAACAAAGTGGGCAAAAATGGATTTGAGGCACAGAACTGCCAAGTTGTAATTGAATGTGGAGCATGTATGTATGAAGGTATGTCTCGGTCAAATGGGAAGAATTGTTTCCCAATATATGGAGCAGAGACAAGGAAAAATGCATGTTTTTTTAATTTTTTACCTTTACCTCAAAGGGAAGCTCATCTTGCTGTCCACATGTGTAGACATCATTCCCAAGCTCAGAGATAATACATTGTGCCACAAAATAAAGTATCATGTTCCTCCAACAATATGGGGCTTGGTTCTTATTACGCAGCAGCAGTGAGAGATTTTTGCATGCCAAGATCCCGATGTGAATGAGTTGACTGGGGAAGAGAATTTCTCACTGCATTCAAGGAATGGTGCACTTGATGTGACAGCAATAATGTGATATTTTCATGTGATATTCCATGGTGCACATTTTTAAAAACACCAATGTCCACTAAAACAAAAATAGATTTGGACTATATAACTTGTTTATGCACATCCCCGAGAACTAATGAAAATAACAGACAAATTGGTTTTCATCTTCCAAAATCCTTTAAACATCAGAGCAGTGGCTACAGATTGGAGAAAGTAATCCCACCAATTAAAAAAGTAGGAAGTGAAATAAGAAACATTTACAGAGCAGTAAGCCTCATTTCGAGATAGAGATAGATGTAGCTCTTAGGGCTAAAGGAATCAAGGGATATGGGGAGAAATCAGGAACGGGGTACTGATTGTGGATGATCAGCCATGATCACATTGAATGGCCGCCTCCTGCACCTGTTGTCCATGTCAGCAGCTGCTGAGACTGTTGCAACAACGCAATAATGGAATGATGGTTGCATCCGGCATCCGGCAACATGGACGACTACAAGGGAGAGTCCTACCGACTGAGAAGGGCAGTGAAGGATGCAAAAAAGAGGTACCGGGACAAGATGGAGTCACAGATGGAGCAGCAGGACACCAGGCGCCTTTGGCAGGGGCTACGGACTATAACTAGCTACAGGTCCAGCACCCCCTCAACCGGAAGTGCCGGCTCCTCCTTAGCTGATGACCTGAACTCTTTTTACGCACGGTTTGAGACGGGTAACACCACCAGCTCGCCGTCTAAAAACAGCACCGAAGGGGCGCTGGCTAGCGAGGCTGGAGGGGGATCCACCGCCGGGGATGTGCACACATTCTCGGTGTCTGAGCATGAGGTGAGGTGGGCTCTGACGCGTGTGAACACGAGGAAAGCTGGAGGCCCAGATGGTATATCTGGGCGAGTACTAAAGTCTTGTGCTACTCAGCTTGCTCCAGTGCTCACCACAATATTCAACCTCTCCTTGGCAAAGTCCGTGGTCCCTGCATGCTTCAAAAGATCCATCATTGTACCGGTGCCAAAGAATGCCTCTCCAGCGTGTTTAAATGACTACCGACCGGTGGCCCTCACCTCGGTTGTCATGAAATGCTTGGAGAGGCTAGTCAAGAAGCACATCTGCGCCCTCCTTCCTCGCAACATGGACCCACTACAGTTCGCATACCGTCCGAACAGGTCCACGGATGATGCGGTCTCCCAGGTTCTACACACCGCTCTCTCTCATCTGGACAGCCAGGGGGGCTATGTGAGGATGCTGTTCATTGACTTTAGTTCAGCATTCAACACAATAGTCCCCAGCAGACTGGTTGAGAAGCTGCTGGAACTGGGGCTTAGCACCCCTCTGTGTGCCTGGGTCCTGGACTTTCTCACTGCCAGGCCCCAAGTGGTCAGGATGGGGGAACACACATCTAGCTCCCTCACCCTGAACATAGGATCCCCCCAGGGCTGCGTCCTTAGCCCCCTATTGTACTCCCTGTACACACATGACTGTAGGGCCAGGTTCAGCTCAAACTCCATCATCAAGTTTGCTGATGACACTGTGGTGGTGGGCCGGATCTCCAACAACGATGAGAAGGCCTACCGGGAGGAGGTGGCTGATCTGGCACTCTGGTGTCAGGACAATAGCCTCCTCTTGAATGTCACTAAAACAAAGGAGCTGATTGTGGACTTCAGAAGGGCTAAACATCCAAGGACGTACACGCCACTGGAGATAAATGGGTCTATTGTGGATAGGGTGAGCAGTTTCAAATACTTGGGAGTCCGCATCGCAGAGGATCTGACGTGGGCAACGCACATTGCCGCACTGGTGGGTAAGGCTAAGCAGCGCCTTTACCACCTTAGACAACTGAGGAAATTCAGAGTGTCGCTGAGGATCCTTCATTGCTTCTACTCTGGGGCTGTAGAGAGCATCCTGTCCGGCAACATTACAGTCTGGTTTGGGAACAGCTCTGCCCAGGACAGGATGGCCCTGCAGAGAGTAGTGCGTTCGGCAGAACGCACCATGGGAACTACACTCGTCCCCCTGCAGGACCTATACATCAGGAGGTGCAGATCCAGAGCAAGCAAGATCATGAGGGACCCCTGCCACCCCAGTAACGGACTGTTCCAGATGCTACGGTCAGGCAAACGCCTCCGCTGTCACGCTGTGAAAACGGAGAGGATGAGACGGAGCTTCTTCCCACAGGCCATCAGGACTGTCAACTTTGATAACCCCAGAGACTAAATTTTTGTCGACACTTTTGGTGCTATGTTTAGTAACTTATTAACTTTATTTATTGTAACTGTAATTATTTTTGTGCACAACCCGCAGGCATTGCCACTTTCATTTCACTGCACATCGAGTATGTGTATGTGACAAATAAATTTGACTTGACTTGACAGGCGCGGAACCGGCACTGAGTCCAGAGGAGGCAGTGCGCGGAGCCGGCAGTGGGTCCATAGGAGGCAGTGCGCGGGCGCGGAGCCGGCAGTGGGTCCATAGGAGGCAGTGCGCGGGCGCGGAGCCGGCACTGGGTCCAAAGGAGGCAGTGCGCGGCCACGGAGCCGGTAGTGGGTCCATATGAGGCAGTGCGCGGGCGCGGAGCCGGTAGTGGGCCGGCTAGAGTCACTGGTGCGCAGGCGCAGAGCCGGCAGGAGAGGGGGAAGGAGGAGGGGAGAGGCGCGTTCCCGCCGGCCCGAGGGAAGGAGCCGTCGACGGCGCCCGGCGGAGCGGAGACTCAACCCGGCCCCCCAACCCCCCCTGACCCGACCCGACCCCAAACCCCGCGTCATGGAGACGCGCACCAAGCGCAGGCTGACCAACGGCGCCATCGGGCTGCTCTTCCTCTTCAGCGGCATCGAGTACGGTGAGGGGGAGTGAGGGGTGGGTGAGGGGGAGAGGGTGAGGGGGAGAGGGTGAGGGGAAGGATGAGGGGGAGGGTGAGGGGGAGGGTGAGGGGGAGAGGGTGAGGGGGAGGGGGTGAGGGGGAGAGGGGGAGGGGGTGAGGGGGAGGGGGTGAGGGTGAGGAGAGAGTGAGGGAAAGGGGGAGGGGGGAGTGAGGGGGGAGTGAGGGGGAGAGGGTGAGGGGGAGAGGGTGAGGAGAGAGTGAGGGAAAGGGTGAGGGGGGAGTGAGGGGGAGAGGGTGAGGGGGAGAGGGTGAGGAGAGAGTGAGGGAAAGGGGGAGGGGGGAGTGAGGGGGGAGTGAGGGGGGAGTGAGGGGGAGAGGGTGAGGGGGGAGTGAGGGGGAGAGGGTGAGGAGAGAGTGAGGGGGGAGTGAGGGGGAGGGGGGAGTGAGGGGGAGAGGGTGAGGGGAAGGGTGAGGGGGAGGGGGAGGGGGAGAGGGTGAGGGGAAGGGTGAGGGGGAGGGGGGAGTGAGGGGGAGAGGGTGAGGGGGAGAGGGTGAGGGGGAGAGGGTGAGGGGGAGAGGGTGAGGGGGAGAGGGTGAGGGGGAGAGGGTGAGGGGGAGGGTGAGAGGGGGAGGGTGAGGGGGAGGGGGGAGTGAGGGGGAGGGGGAGTGAGGGGTGGGTGAGGGGAGAGTGAGGGGAAGGGTGAGGGGGAGGGGGGAGTGAGGGGGAGAGTGAAGGGTGGGTGAGGGGGAGTGAGGGGGAGGGGGAGGGGAGGGGGAGAGGGGGGAGTGAGGGGGAGAGGGTGAGGGGGAGGGGGGAGTGAGGGGGAGAGGGTGAGGAGGAGGGGGAGGGGGAGAGGGTGAGGGGGAAGGGGGAGGGGGAGAGGGAGAGGGGGGAGTGAGGGGGAGAGGGAGGGGGAGAGGGTGAGGGGGAGGGGGGAGTGAGAGGGTGAGGGGTGGGTGAGGAGAGAGTGAGGGAAAGGGGAGGGTGAGGGTGAGAGGGGGAGGGGGAGGGGGAGAGGGGGAGGGGGAGAGTGTGAGGGGGGAGGAGGAGGAGGAGAGGGGGTGAGGGGGAGAGGGTGAGGGGGAGAGGGTGAGGGGGGAGAGGGTGAGGGGGGGAGAGGGGGAGAGAGGGTGAGGAGGGGAGGGTGGGGGGGAGAGGGAGAGGGTGAGGGGAAGATGAGGGGGAGAGGGTGAGGGTGAGGGGGGAGGGTGAGGGGAGAGAGGGTGAGGGGAGAGAGGGGGAGGGGGGGGGGTGGAGTGGGGAGGGGGAGAGGGAGGGGGCGGGGGGGAGTGGGGGGGGGGAGGAGTGGAGGAGGTGCAAACCGCGCTCCATCCACAAAGGCTGAGTAATTTGGCACCCAGCTAATGTAGGACTGGCCGATTAAATATTTATTACTGATGCTGGTTTAATCAAAAAGTATTTAGAATGACCTGAAAGTTTTCAAATACACTCCCAACAACTTTTTGGAAAGTGCATTGAGTGATTAATGTTTCCATTGAGATGCAGAAGGAAGATGGTTATTTGGCTCGGACTCAAATGGCAAACACGTTGCACAAGTCCCAGGCAAATTGCCTGAGCGGGCATGCTCACACTGGACTTAATGCCAAATCCAGTCTGTGTTCCATCTCAGCAAGATTTCATCAGAGGTGGTCATTTGGCACCTAACCTCACACATAGAGGCGCAGAGTGTAGCAGCACGATACAGACCCTTCGACCAAACTCATCCATGCCCACCAAGATGCCCCATCTACTCTGGTCCCAGATGTGCGTGTATGGCACACGTCACACTATACCTTTCCTATTTGATGCATTGCCTTCAGTCCAGTATCAAGAACTAGAGGACATAGGTTTGAGGTGAGAGGGGAATAATTTAACAGGAACCTGAGGCACAGCTTTTTCACACATAGGGTGATGGGTATATGGAATGAGCTGCCAGAGGAGGTTGTTGAGGCAGGTGCATTTAAAAGATATTTGGACAAGGAAAGGTTTAGAGGAAGGTACACACAAAATGCTGGAGTAACTCAACGGGTCAGGCAGCATCTTGGGAGAGAAGGAATGGGTGACGTTTCGGGTCCCGAAACGTCACCCATTCCTTCTCTTCCGAGATGCTGCCTGTCCTGCTGAGTTACTCCAGCATTTTGTGTCTACCTTCGATTTTAACCAGCATCTGTAGTTTTTTTCCTACAGGGGAAGTTGGACTGAAGGGTCTACTTAGTACTATATAACTCTGACTTTCGATAGTTGATTTGCACTGTGATATGTCCGAACCTAAGAGGAAGCAATGTTTTCAAGTTGGTCCACTGTAGTTCAGTGTGCAGAGCTGGATATACCTTGGTCTACACCCTTCTTCTGCCTTCTTGCTCTGTCTGTCCCTACGTAGGTAGGTTAGGCAATGCAGTTAGATAGAGCTCTTAAAGATAACGGAGTCAAGGGATATGGGGAGAAGGCAGGAACGGGGTATTGATTGTGGATGATCAGCCATGATCACAGTGAATGGCCTACTCCTACACCTATTGCCTATTGCATGGGAAGCCAGCCTCTCAGGGTGCAAAATCCAGATCATTAGCCCAAGCACCTCAGCAAGTTCATGTAAAAGTTTAAAGAAAAACAAGAGTAAGCATACATTTAAAAAACAGCTGGGAACTTGAAACAAAACTACGAGATGCAGCAAAAAAAAGAAACCCAACAGGTCTGGCAGCATCTGTGGAAAGAGAAACAGTTACTATTTCAGATGAGGAACCCATCATCAACATCCAGAGAGAAAAATAAATCAGCATTTTGTTGGGTTCACTCCGTTCATGATTTTTTGTCCTGCCTACATGCTATGAACAGCTCATCTCACACACCTCGAAGCCGACTGTGTTGGTGTGCCCCCACTAACACATTTCCTCTCCTCCATTTCAGACACTTCCATTGCTCAGCCCTTTGTTGTTTCTTCCTCCAATGCCACTTTTTTTTGTTTTTCAATAGACAATAGAAAATAGGTGCAGGAGAAGGCCATTCGGCCCTTTGAGCCAGCACCGCCATTCGATGTGATCATGGCTGATCATTCTCAATCAGTACCCCGTTCCTGCCTTCTCCCCATACCCCCTGACTCCGCTATCCTTGAGAGCTCTATCTAGCTCTCTCTTGAATGTATTCAGAGAATTGGCCTCCACTGCCCTCTGAGGCAGAGAATTCCACAGATTCACAACTCTCTGACTAAAAAAGTTTTTCCTCATCTCTGTTCTAAATGGCCTACCCCTTATTCTTAAACTGTGGCCCCTGGTTCTGGACTCCCCCAACATTGGGAACATGTTTCCTGCCTCTAACGTGTCCAACCCCTTAATAATTTTATACGTTTCGATAAGATCCCCTCTCATCTTTCTAAATTCCAGTCCATACAAACCTAGTCGCTCCAGTCTTTCAACATATGACAGTCCCGCCATTCCGGGAATTAACCTAGTAAACCTACGCTGCACGCCCTCAATAGCAATAGCTAATTTCCTTCTACATACAAGAAAGTGGCCCACTTTTTTCAACTTTTTCTCTCTTATCATTTTGTGTTTGCTTTGTCTTTCTCACTGTATTTCTGTACATCAACCGATGTACTTGGTGCTCATCCAAACCATAGATGATCCAGTGAAGACACAGGAAAAAGCAGATGATTTAATCTTGCGCAAAACACAGGGTGCTGAAGGAACTCAGCAGGTCAGGCAGCATATGTGGAGGGAATGGACAGGTGACGTTTCGCTTGGAATCCTTCAGATTCTACAGAACATAAACCATATAGTTTACAGTATATAGCTTAATGTTTCCAAATGTAGATTCTTGTTACAAAAAAATGTAATGCAAGTGTTAAAAGGAATATTTCAGTTTGTAATCTAAAATTGATTTTAACCTTTTTTCTCAGCTGTAATACTTCCAACGATCTGGGCTTATCTTGAGACACTGCAAGCTGAGCCATACTTCCTGGGTTTGGGGCTATCGGCATTCAGTTTCAGTGGCCTGATCGCTGGCCCTATCCTTGGTCATATATCAGACCGATCAGGGAGGACAAAGCCCATCATCTTATTTGCTAATTTGTTTGAGATTGTAGGTAGGTGTTGTTTTCCATTTAGTCACAAGTCAAGTCTGTTTAATTGTCATGTCCAGAAGATTGCTTCCAACATTTTTCAATGTGTATTACTGATAATAAGTTTGTGCATTCATTATATCGAAAATAAATTACGTAGTTAGACACAAAATGCTGGAGTAACTCAGCGGGTCAGGCAGTATCTCTGGAGTGAAGGAATGGGTGACGTTTCAGGTCGAGACCCTTCTTCAGACTGAAGGGTCTCGACCCGAAACGTCACCCATTCCTTCTCTCCAGAGATACTGCCTGACCCGCTGAGTTACTCCAGCATTTTGTGTCTACCTTCGTGTTATATTGTCATGCACACCAAAACTGAACAATGCTTGCAGCAGCTTTAACAGGTCTGTAAACACGCTACTCACTGACAACATTATAACCCCAGAGACTAAATTTTTGTCTACACTATAGTAACATTAACTTTATTTATATGCTGTAACTGTAATTCTTTTCTGTGCACAATCCGCAGGCATTGCCACTTTCATTTCACTGCACATCGTGTATGTGTATGTGACAAATAAATTTGACTTCACTTGACTTGAAATCTGAGAACGTCTAATACATTTAAAAATAACAAAATTAGTGCAGAACAAATGCCCAAAGTCCCTTGTGTAGTTTGTAGCTTAGTGAGTGTTTTTAGAAAAGTGGTGCCATAGTGTGGCAACATTTTGCAAACAGGCCAGGATTAAATCTAACAGTTCGTTAAAATAAAATCTAACAGTTCGTTAAAATAAGAAGTTGTGGTGGTAGCTGAACAGAAAAGGAGAGAATGGTGGTGGAGAGAGAAGTAGAAATTGTGTTGTTTGCATTAAGGTTATATTAATATCATTTTGCCACCATTGAGAAAAATATTAGACAATAGACAATAGGTGCAGGAGTAGGCCATTCGGCCCCTCGAGCCAGCACCGCCATTCAATGTGATCATGGCTGATCATTCTCAATCAGTACCCCGTTCTTGCTTTCTCCCCATACCCCTTGACTCCGCTATCCTTATTGCCTCTTGCCCCAACTGCACCTGGTTTGTGCGATAACAACTTGTGGAATAAATGGTAGCAGCTCTACCAGTGGCACAGCTGCTGCCTCGCCTCAGAGTGCCAGAGACCTGGGATTGATACAGATCTCAGGTGCTGCCTGTGCGGAATTTGCATGTGATCCCTGGGACCCTGTGGGATTCCGCTCGTTGCTGCGGTTTCCTCCCACATCCCAAAGACGTGTGAGTTTGTAGGTTGACACAAAATGCTGGAGTAACTCAGCGGGTCAGGCAGCATCTCTGGAGAACATGGATAGGTGACGTTTCGGGGTCAGACCCTTCTTCAGACTGAAGAATGGTCTCGACCCGAAACGTCACCCATTCCTTCTCTCCCAAGATACTGCCTGACCTGCTGAGTTACTCCAGCATTTTGTGTCTACCTTCAATTTAAACCAGCATCTGCAGTTGTTTTCCCTATCAGTTTGTAGGTTATTTGGTCTCAGTAAATATGCCGGTAGTGTGTAGGGAGTGGATGTGAAAGTGAGATAATATATATAACTAGTGTGAACGGCTGATCCATGGACTCGGTGGGCCAAAGTCCATGCTGTATCTTTCGATCAATCAAAGAAACAAGCATTTAATGGAGGATCCTATTACAAAAATAAATAATTAAAAGTGTAAGGATGTGCAATTGCTTTGGAACATGAGAGATGAGGTCATTTGTTTAATAAATGCAGGTAAAGAGTAAGACCGAGTTTATAAAAACTTGACTCCACCTGCTTCTGTCATCCAGTAATCAACCTGAACCCAGATGCTTGTTGGCTATTAAATTCATTTTTTAGTGTAAACATTAATTAATTAAATACCTATATTTAGTATACGAGGGTGAATTATTTAACATGTTGGGTGATATATTAATGAGAATGTAGACCAGGTCAGTTGTCCTGAACAATAATAATAGTGGCAAAAGAAATTCCATTCAAGACTGGCCTTTTCACTTTTTGATGCTCTTACAAACCACTGGAATTTTCTTGTCACATATAAGGATCATTTGGTACGGCACGGCACTTTATTAGTTACATGTACCGAGGTACAGTGAAATTCATTTTTGTATACAGTTCAGTACAAGTATCAGTATACATAGGAAAGAAAACTAAAGATGCTGTTTAAATCGAAGGTAGACACAAGATGCTGGAGTAACTCAGCGGGTCAGGCAGCATCTCTGGAGAGAAGGGATGGGTGACGTTTCGGTTCGAGACCCTTCTTCAGTCTGAAGAAGGGTCTCAACCCGAACCGTCACCCATTCCTTCTTTCCCAAGATGCTGCCTGACCCGCTGAGTTACTCCAGCATTGTGTGTCTACCTTCGTGTTATATTGTCATGCACACCAAAACTGAACAATGCTTGCAGCAGCTTTAACAGGTCTGTAAACACGCTACTCACTGACAACATGATAAATCATAGAACGTCCAATACATTTAAAAATAACAAAATTAGTGCAGAACAAATGCCCAAAGTCCCTCGTGTAGTTTGTAGCTTAGTGAGTGTTTTTGAAAAAGTGGTGCCATAGTGTGGCAACATTTTGCAAACAGGACAGGATTAAATCTAACAGTTCGTTAAAATAAAATCTAACAGTTCGTTGTGGTGGTAGCTGAACAGAAAAGGAGAGGAATGGTGGTGGAGAGAGAAGTAGAAATTGTGTTGTTTGCATTAAGGTTATATTAATAGCATTTTGCCACCATTGAGAAAAATATTGCCTCTTGCCCCAACTGCACCTGGTTTGTGCGATAACAACTTGTGGAATAAATGGTAGCAGCTCTACCAGTGGCACAGCTGCTGCCTCGCCTCAGAGTGCCAGAGACCTGGGATTGATACAGATCTCAGGTGCTGCCTGTGTGGAATTTACATGTGATCCCTGGGACCGTGTGGGATTCCGCTCGTTGCTGCGGTTTCCTCCCACATCCCAAAGACGTGTGAGTTTGTAGGTTGACACAAAATGCTGGAGTAACTCAGCGGGTCAGGCAGCATCTCTGGAGAGAAGGAATGGGTAACGTTTCGGGGTCAGACCCTTCAGACTGAAGAATGGTCTCGACCTGAAACGTCACACATTCCTTCTCTCCCAAGATACTGCCTGACCTGCTGAGTTACTCCAGCATTTTGTGTCTACTTTCAATTCAAACCAGCATCTGCAGTTGTTTTCCCTATCAGTTTGTAGCTTATTTGGCCTCAGTAAATATGCCGGTAGTGTGTAGGGAGTGGATGTGAAAGTGAGATAATATATATAACTAGTGTGAACGGCTGATCCATGGACTCGGTGGGCCAAAGTCCATGCTGTATCTTTCGATCAATCAAAGAAACAAGCATTTAATGGAGGATCCTATTACAAAAATAAATAATTAAAAGTGTAAGGATGTGCAATTGCTTTGGAACATGAGAGATGAGGTCATTTGTTTATTAAATGCAGGTAAAGAGTAAGACCGAGTTTATAAAAACTTGACTCCACCTGCTTCTGTCATCCAATAATCAACCTGAACCCAGATGCTTGTTGGCTATTAAATTCATTTTTTAGTGTAAACATTAATTAATTAAATACCTATATTTAGTATATGAGGGTGAATTAATTAACATGTTGGGTGATATATTAATGAGAATGTAGACCAGGTCAGTTGTCCTGAACAATAATAATAGTGACAAAAGAAATTCGATTCAAGACTGGCCTTTTCACTTTTTGATGCTCTTACAAACCACTGGAATTTTCTTGTCACATATAAGGATCATTTGGTACGGCACGGCACTTTATTAGTCACATGTACCGAGGTACAGTGAAATTCATTTTTGTATACAGTTCAGTACAAGTATCAGTATACACAGGAAAGAAAACTAAAGATGCTGGTTTAAATCGAAGGTAGACACAAAATGCTGGAGTAACTCAACGGGTCAGGCAGCATCTGGAGAGAAGGGATGGGTGACGTTTCGGATCGAGACCCTTCTTCAGACTGGTGTCAGGGGATGGCGCGGGACAAAGATAGGATGTAGTCGGAGACAGGAAGACTGGTCACTACATATACTATACATATGTTATCACTATACATAAGCAGGTAGATACATATTAGATAATCATCTGAGATACAGTATAAGTGTATAGCAGTAGTACTTGAAAATGAAGTGAAAAATGTGATTCAGATGTAATGTGTGGAAACAATGATTCTTGGGGATTAATGCCGCAACTTTGTTTTTAGGCAATTTTATGTACTTCATGGGATATTCAAAATGGTTACTATTTGGTAGTCGACTTGTAGCAGGTAAGGTGAAGTTACAAGCAGCTTCCATAGGAAGCCTTCCATTGTTTATCTTTCTCAACTATTTAATTTACTTTGTCACCCTCGTAAAGTTGCTGAGATTTTGTTTGTATCGAGCTGTCAAGTAAAAGGTCATTTATCGGAGGTAGGAATGATTACTTTTTGTTCTCCATGAGCATTTCTGAACAGGTGTTGAACATATGATTCTAGTAAATGGTGCGTAAACATAGAAACATAGAAAATAGGTGCAGGAGGAGGTCACTTGGCCCTTCGAGCCAGCACCGCCATTCATTGTGATCATGTCTGATCATCCACAATCAGTAACCCTGCCTGCCTTCTCCCCTTATCCCTTGATTCCACCAGCCCTTAGAGCTCTATCTAACTCTTAAATGCATCCAGTGAATTGGCCTCCACTGTCTTCTGTGGCAGAGAATTTCACAGTTTCACAACTCTCTGGGTGAAAAAGTTTCTTCTCACCTCAGTTTTAAATGGCCTCCCCTTTATTCTCAGACTGTGGCCCCTAGTTTTGGACTCCCCCTACATTGGAAACATTTTTCCTGTATCTAGCTTGTCCAGTCCTTTTATAATTGTATACATCTCTATAATATCCCCTCTCATCTTTCCAAACTCCAATGAATACAAGCCCAGCTTTTCCAATCTTTCCTCATATGACAGTCCCTCCATCCTGGGGATTAACCTGGTGAACCTACACTGCACTGCCTCAATAGGCAAGGGCGACCTTCCTCAAATTAGGAGACCAAAAATGCACACAATACTCCAGATGTGGTCTCACCAGGGCCCTGTACAACTGCAGTAGGACGTCTTTGCTCCTGTATTCAAATCCTCTCGTTGTGAAGGCCAACATGCCATTGGCTTTCTTCACTGCCTGCTGTACCTGCACGTTTACTTTCAGTGACTGGACTTTTCCCTCCCAAGAAAAGCAATGTGCTCGTTTCTCTGCAGGCATTGGGACAGGTGCTGGTGCGTGCATTTTTGGATATCTTACTCGGTCTACCACTACAGAGGAACGAGCTACAGTATTCGCAATCGTCATGGCTGCACGACAGGCTGGGCTGTTGATTGGTAAGTAAATAGAATATAGAACAGTACCGGGTAGACACACAATGTTGGAGTAACTCAGCGAGTCAGGCAGCATCTCTGGAGAGAAGGAATGGGTGATGTTTCGGGTCGAGACTCTTCTTCAGACTGATGTCAGGGGAGGGGGAGAGACAAAATCTCGCAGGCAGCGAGTTCCAGGCACCCACCACCCTCTGTGAAAACAAAATGCATACTTTAATAACTCAGCAGATCAGACAGCATCTCTGGAGAAAAGGAATAGGTTATGTTTCAGGTCGAGACCTTTCTTCCATCTCGACCTGAAACATTACCTATTCCTTCTCTCCAGAGACACTGCCTGTCCCGCTGAGTTACTCAAGCTTTTTGTGTCGATCTTTGATTTAAACCAGCATCTGCAGTTCCTTCCTTCGCATACTTTAATGCCAGATTCAAGTCTCTATTCAAAGTATTAGTTTAGAGAGCAACTTAATATGTGATTACTTCCTCACACATGCAGGAGAAGGAGGCATCGGTAAAGATACTGCTGTATTGCTATGCCATGTTGATTAGATGTAGAATGCGAAATGAAGTGCAAGAGAGGTACCAAACTTGTCCAAGATAATTTGCGCAGATTTTTAGAATTTAACTTTGCATGGTCAATTTACGCAATGAAGCTGAGCATAACACAACATGCTGGAGGAACTCAGCGGGTCAGGCAGTATCTGTGGAGGGAATGAACAGACGATGTTTCGGGTTGGGACACTTCTTCAGTCTGACAAAGTGTCTATGTCCTCCACAGATGCTGCTGAGTTCCTCCAGCACTTTGTGTTATGCTCAGGATTCCAGCATCTGCAGTTCCTTTAGCACCAGCAAGGGAAGCAGACTGACATTGTCCGAATGTAAACTTGCTTCTGCCTCAGAGGTAACTTTGTAAGCATCCAAATATTTAGCAGGGGGTCAATTAACCCATAAAATGTTACAAAATTAATTTAAAATTTTTTTTTTAACTCATTTTAGGACCAGGATTTAATTTATTCCTGAGACTTTGCAACTTCAATCTGGGGCCATTTAAAGTCAATAAATACACTTCACCTGGGGTAAGAATTACTCTTTATTTTTTAAAGATTTTATTTTGTAAATGTATGTACTATTAAGAGTAAGAATAAGAAGTAATTGAGGAAGGTACTATAACGTCTTTATAAAAAGACACCTGGTCAAGTATGTGGATAGGAATGGTTTAGAGGGATTTGGGCAAACGTGGGCAAAAAGGAATAGCTTAGTTGGATCTTTCTGGTCAGCATGGATGAGTTGGGCCAAAGGGTCTGTTTCCGTGCTGTATGAGTCTAAGTGTGTTTGTTATGTTATAGACTGCAGAGCATAAACTAATGCCTCAAACTCATTCTTTTTTTCTTTATTACAAATGTTGTTTAATAATTAAAAAGAGAAACTTGGGGAATCCATGACCGATCTTAAAAGCCAGTCTTATTAGCTAAATCACAACCAGTATGCAGACAAGCAACATAGTGACACAGCGGTAGAGACCCGGGTTCGATCTTGACTATGGGTGCTGCCTGTGCAGGTTTGTAGGTTAATAGGGTTCTGTAAATTGTTGCTAATGTGTAGGGTTGAACTAGTGCATGGGTGATGATTGGTCGGCACGGATTTCGAGGCCTGAAAGTCCTGTTTCCCTGCTGTATCTCTAAACTAAACTAAACAAGTGCGTGAATGAAGGTGAACTTTTAAGATTGCTTCCGACTTGTGATTTGATTTAAAGGTGCTAAGCCAAACGTGTGTTTGTTCTTGAGAGCTCAAACATTGTGCTAAGCGATCCAAGATTATTTAGACTGGCCTTTCTTTTAGGAAAAAAAGTGACTTTTGCTTTCATGTAATTCACGGTGTTTTTGAAAGATACCTGATTGGCAGATGGGGGGAATAAGGACAAAGGCTGGAGGTGAAAAGAGACAAAATGGTGTCAGATAAGGAAAGGTCAACACAAAATGCTGGAGTAACTCAGCGGGCCAGGCAGCATCTCTGGAGAGAAGGAATGGGTGACGTTTCACAGAGTGCTGGAGTAACTCAGCGGGTCAGGCAGCATCTCTGGAGAGAAGGAATGGGTGACGTTTCAGAGTGCTGGAGTAACTCAGCGGGTCAGGCAGCATCTCTGGAGAGAAGGAATGGGTGACGTTTCACAGAGTGCTGGAGTAACTCAGCGGGTCAGGCAGCATCTCTGGAGAACATGGATAGGTGATGTTTCACAGAGTGCTGGAGTAACTCAGCGGGACAGGCAGCTTCTCTGGAGAGAAGGAATGGGTGACGTTTCGGGTCGACACCTTTCTTCAGACTGAAGTCTCCAGAGATGCTGCCTGTCACGCTGAATTACTCCAGGGTTTTGTGTCTACCTTCGGTTTAAACCAGCATCTGCAGTTCTTTCCTACTCGGATAAGGAAAGATGAGGAGGAGTGAAATGTAAAGTCAGAGGGAGTGATAAGAGCATAGTGGTTTGGTACTGGTGTAACTAAGAAAAACCAAAGTCTGAGGAATGGTCTTGATCCCAAACATCGCCTGTCCATTCCCTCCGCAGATGCTGCCTGACCACTGAGTTCCTCCAACACTTTGTGTTTTGCGCAAGATTCCAGTATCCGCAGTCTCTCCTGTTTTAAGTCTTGCTCATCTTATTGCAGCTGTTCATGTGTTTAATGTGGATTATTCTGCAAGTGGTTATTATCTTCATGTACTATGACCTTCCGTCGGTTCCCGTGCACAATTCCAGAGGACCAGTGGTTTGTGTTGAAGAGGAGACAGAGCCTCTGATTGACGATGTGAATGATGGTGGTGCAGACAGCAGCCGGTACGCCACTGCTAATGAACACGACAAATCTCACGTCCCGCCAACATGTGAAACGGGCGGGGAGAACAGCACAGCCGATGAATATCACGATATTCCCAATGGCCACATCGAAGACTGTAAAACCAATAATAATCCATTCCACAATTTCAGTGCTGCAAAAGGTAAGGTATCAGTAATCTGTATAAACTCTAATCCATTTGTGCCGTCCTGTATTCAAAGCAACAACCACCCAGAGCTTATGGAGATACAAGGATCTGCAGATGCAGTTAGAACCTTGTGCAAAACACTAAATGCTGGAGGAACATACGAGTATGTTGCCAAAACTCAAGGGTCTGAGCGATTGGGAACTAGGTCCTTGCACTCCTAAATCCATCTCCTCTAAAACACTCCATCAGTTTTTGTCACCCTGCTCTGGTAAAGATGCCATTAAGTTGGAAAGAGTGCAGAGAAGATTTATGCTGATGTTGCTAGGACTCGAGGGTCTGAACTATAGGGAGAGGTTGAGCAGGCTGGAACTTTATTTGCAGGAGCACAGGAGGCTGAGGGGGGATCTTATAGAGGTGTACAAAATCATGAGAGGAATAGTTAGGGTAAATGCACAGCGAATCTTTCACCTAGGCTAGGGGAATCAAGAACTAGTGGGCAGTGACGGTGGCACAGCGGTAGAGTTGTTGCCTTACAGCAAATGCAGCGCCGGAGACCCCGGTTCCATCACGACTACGGGTGCTGTCTGTACGGAGTTTGTACGTTCTCCCCGTGACCTGCATGGGTTTTCTCCGAGAGCTTCGGTTTCCTCCCACACTTCAAAGACGTGCAGGTTTGTAGGTTAATTGGCTTGGTAAAAATGTAAAAATTGTCCCTAGTGGGTATAGGATAATGTTAATGTGCGGGGACCACTGGTCGGCGCGGACCCGGTGGGCTGAAAGGGCCTGTTTCCGCGCTGTATCTCTAAACTAAATGAGTGGGCATAGGGTTAGGGTGAGAGGGGAGAGATTTAATAGGAAACTGAGGGGTAACTTCTTCACTCAGAGGGTGGTATAAATGGAATGAACTGCCAGGGGAGGTAGTTGAGCCAGGCACTGGGACCGCATTTAAAAGACACGTGGATGGGTACACGGATGGGAAAGGTTTGGAGGGATGTGGGCCAAACATGGGCAAATGGGACCAGCTTAGATGGGGCATGTTGGTCAGCATGGCCAAGTTGGGCTGAAGGGCCTGTTTCAGTGCTGTATTGCTCTTTGACTCAATGAACATAGCGGGTCAGATGATGAGTTCCTCCAGCACCTTGTCCTTTGAACCCAATTATGTTTCCCTGGATCAGTGTGCATACTCGTGCAAACCCTTGAGATTTCTATTTGCATTTTAAAGTTTTTCTTAACTCGTTAAGTAGCTAGCTACAGTATCTGTAACTGCTCAGATTTGAAATTTAAATCTGCATCTCTCTTCAGCTTGTTTGCGCCAATTATTGAAAATATCAGTATTGAAACGTGTGTTTCTGATTTAATGTTTCAAATCTGTGCCGTTTTAAAGATATTTTTGGCTCTTTTGCTTGTAATGGGGTTGAGAAACGTATTGTCCCCAATCCTGGTGCGACAAGTGTAAATAACGTGAAAGCACAATTATTTTGTGGCAAGTCTGAAGCTTTTAAACAAAATATACCCCTTTGCATATTCTTCAGAAGTTACTTAATCTTTCATATCTATTTTAGCACCATTTGTTTTCTTTCAGTTTTGTAAATGTTTTCCATTTCAGTTTTACTGTATTCCATAATCCTGATTTTTGTACTTCGACAAAGCACAACAATAAGAAATGTAATAATATCTTATATGTCAAAATCACAAGATCCAAAAATATTTTTTTGATTGAATGATATAGCATAGAAACAATCTTCCGAGCCCACGCTGGCCAACGATCACCTATTCAAACTAGTTCAATGTTATCGCACTTTTGCATCCACACCATATACACATGGGGTAATTTACAGAGGGCCAATAAACTTGCAAACCTGTAGAAAATAACTGCAGATGCTGGTTTAAATCGAAGGTGGACACAAATGCTGGAGTAACTCAGACCCTTCTGCCCGAAACGTCACCCATTCCTTCTCTCCAGAAATGCTGCCTGTCCCGCTGAGTTACTCCAGCATTTTGTATCTACCTTTAACCTGCTGTCTTTGGGACGGGGGGGGGGGCACCCGGAGGAAACCCGTGCAGGCACAGAGAGAACATGTAAACTCTGCACAGACAGCATCCAAAGTCAGGATTGAACCCGAGTGAATGAAAGAGTTCAAGTTTTTATACTTCAAAAAGCCGATGCTGCAATGTGCAAAACTACAATGTGATTTTATTCTTGGTTCCAGTTTATTATTGTCCATTTTGCAGATGTTTTGACAGTCCCAATGTGCCACCTTGTGGACAAAAGATTTTATCTCTGAGTACCATAGATCGATCCAACATATATGAATGTATTTGCCTATTATACATAACAAGTATTAGCAGCAAACAATTTTTATTTAAAGTTTTCCATGAAAGACAGTTGGCTGGCATTTTGAACTTCACTGGGTTAGATGGAGATAAATGGACATCAAAGGGAATTAAAAAACTCCAATGTGTAGGAAGGAACTGCAGATGCTGGTTTACACTGAAAATAGACACACAATGCTGGAGTAACTCAGTGGACAAGGCAGCATCTCTGAAGAAAAGGAATTGACGTTTCGGGTTGAGACCCTTCCTCAGATGGGTCAGTAAAAACTCCAACGATTGGACTGGTATCATGTCATAAGTAAGGTGAAGGTTGTTGGAGATCATCATGCTGCCCCCTGTCTGAAGAAGGGTCTCGACCCAAAACGTCACCCATTCCCTCCCTCCTAGATGCTGCTGAGTTACTCCAGCATTTTGTGATACCTTCGATTTGTACCAGCATCTGCAGTTATTTTCCTACACATGCTGCCCCCTGGAGGTCATCTGGACAGCGACCTAGTCCCACAGCATAGAAGACACTGAGCTATTTCTTAGCTTTCTCAAAATGTCCAGTCAGGGTTTTATTTCTATCTTTTACTACTTAACCAGTAAGTTGACAGGATCATTAACCATCTGTTGTAAAATAGTCCGAAAAAGAGTTCTGACCTGAAACGTCACCCATTCCTTCTCTCCAGAGATGCTGCCCAACCCGCTGTTACTCCAGCACTCTGTGAAAAGTCACCTATCCATGTTCTCCAAAGATGCTACCTGGCCCGCTGAGTTACTCCAGCACTCTGTGAAACGTCACCCATCCATGTTCTCCACAGATGCTGCCTGACCCGCTGAGTTACTCCAGCACTCTGTGAAACGTCACCTATCCATGTTCTCCACAGATGCTGCCTGACCCGCTGAGTTACTCCAGCACTCTGTGAAACGTCACCTATCCTTTTTCACCAGAGATACTACATGTCCCGCTGAGTTACTCCAGAACATTGTGTCTATCTTGTTATAGAACACATCTCATTTTTTCATTTCAATAAAATAAGTGTTCAAAATAACCAAGAATCCATTGTATTTTATTGAAATTTCCAGTTCTGTTAAATTCATTATTTAATCAGTCAGTGTTTTTATTTATTTCAGAATATCTACGCGAGGAAGTGGTTGTTGTTTTGACAGCACAATTCATTACTCTCTTCAACCAGACTGCGCTCGAGGTATTCAACACTCTACTATAGTCCAGCACCCAGTCGAAGTAGGGGTGTGATGCAATAGTAGGTTGGTGCTGGACTTGTAATCCAAAGGTGTACCTAACAAACCAAAGTCTGACAAATGGCCCCGACCCCAAGCATTGCCTGTCTCCATTCCCTCCACAGACGCTGCCTGACCCGTTGAGTTCCTCCATTACTTTACGGTTTGCTCAAGGTAGCACCATCTGCGGTCTCTTGTGTCTCTCATAAACTGAAGTTACATAATCCTGGACCCAAAAGCTGGCATTGTAAATGTGGCCAATGCGCTTACTGATTTATAAACTCACCTGAGATAGACACAAAAAGCTGGAGTAACTCAGCGAGTCAGACAGCATCTGAAGAAGGGTCTCAACCCGAAATGTCACCTATTCCTTTTCTCCAGAGATGCTGCCTGACTCGCTGTTATTTCAGCTTTTTGTGTCTACCATTTAGGGTGGCACGGTGGCACAGCTGTAGAGTTGCTGCCTTACAGTTCCATCCTGACTATGGGCGCTGTCTGTACGGATTTTGTACATTCTCCCCGTGACCTGCGTGGGTTTTCTCCGAGATCTTCGGTTTCCTCCCACAATCCAAAGATATACAGGTATGTAGGTTAATTGACTTCGTAAAAGTGTAAAATTGTCCCTAATGGGTATAGGATAGTGTTAATGTGCGGGGATCACTGGTCGGCGCGGACCCGGTGGGCCAAAAGGGCCTGTTTCCGCACTGTATCTCTAAACTCATTTAAGCCAGCATCTACAGTTCTTTCCTACACATTATAAATTCATCTTGTTCACTAATGTACTCGTAGGAAAGGAAACTGGATTCAATACAAATCAGCAAAGACAGACAGCTGGGTTCATTCTGCAGCAATCTGCTCATCAGCATTTGTGGAGTTAAATATAAATCATAGAGGGCATGCGACAGGCTACTGAGTCCATGCCGACCATCGATCACACGTTCACACTAGTTCTATGTTATCCCATTTTCTCAACCACTCCCTACACACTAGGGGGATATTTACAGAGGGACAATGAGCCTACAAATCCATGCGTTTTTGGGATGTGGGAGGAAACCGGAGCAGCCGGAGAAAACCCACACAGTCACAAGACGAACGTGCAAACTCCACACAGACAGCATCCGAGGTCAGGATGGAAACCAGGACTCTGGTGCTGCGAGACAGCACCTCTACCAGCTGTGCCACTGTGCTGCCCCTTTTTCAATGTTTAGTCAAACTGGACACTGTCATGCCCACAAAATTACACTTTTTAAGCTAATGTCAGAAACCCTTTCTTCACTAATTCTGCATTTGTCTTGCGAGTCAGTAAACAAAGAAGATTTCTTTCTGAAGAAGGATCCCGACCCAAAACGTCACTTATTCTTTTCTCCAAAGATGCTGTCCGACCCGCTGAGTTACTCCAGCACTCTGAAACGTCACCTATCTATGTTCTCCGGAGATGCTGCCTGACCTGCTGAGTTACTCCAGCACTCTGAAATGTCACCTATCCATGTTCTCCACAGATGCTGCCTGACCCGTTGAGTTACTCCAGCACTCTGAAATGTCACCTATCCATGTTCTCCACAGATGCTGCCCGACCCGCTGAGTTACTCCAGCACTCTGTGAAACATCACCTATCCATGTTCTCCAGAGATGCTGCCTGACCCGCTGAGTTACTCCAGCACTCTTAAACGTCACCTATCCATGTTCTCCACAGATGCTGCCTGACCCGTTGAGTTACTCCAGCACTCTGTGAAACATCACCTATCCATGTTCTCCAGAGATGCTGCCTGACCCGCTGAGTTACTCCAGCACTTATCTTCAGAACCTTCCCCATCCATTGGAACCAAACGACGTGGTTTAGTTGAAGACCTGTCGTTCCAGCCCGAGGCCACCACTGCAGGTGATCCTCAGGGGCTCAGCCCAAACTCCGCTCTATATACAGAACCTGAGGTCAGGATGGAACCTGGGTCTCTGGCACTATAAAGTAGCAACTCTTACTGCCCTAGTCCTGGCTTGTCCTGAGCTCACCAGTCTTCTGCTTTATAGACTTTTCCGCTTCCATGGTTAATGATGGGTGGTTGTGATAACTGAATAATATTCAGTTCCATTTGCACCTTCTTGGAGAAGGAGGCGGCAGTTTCTGCTCAGAGCAAGGACTGGATAACGTTCGCATTTAGGTTGACAGTCGCCGCAGTAGTGCCAGACCTCGTCAGTCTTGAGCCAGCGAAAGTTGAACCACCTCCCTTGACATACAGTGGCATTTCCATTGATTAATCCTCAATCAACACTTGGCTGTATACACAAGGAACTGCAGATGTTGGAATTTTGTGTAGAACAGGGCGGCACAGCTGGTTGAGTTGCTACTTTACAGCGCCTGACTACGCCTGCTGTCAGTACGGAGTTTTTACATTCTCCCCGTGACTGCGTGGGTTTTTTTCCCCCAAGATCGTCGGTTTCCTCCCACACTAGGTTGATTGGCTTGGTATAAGTGTAAATTGTCCCTAGTGTGTGTAGGATAGCGTTAATGCATGGGGATCGCTGGTCGGCGCGGACTTGGGTCGAAAGACCTGTTTCCACACTGTATCTCTGAACTAAACATAAAGTGCTGGAGGAACTCAGTGGGTCAGGCAGCATCTGTGGAGGGAATGGACAGTCCAAACAAGGGTCCCAACCCGAAACATCTGTCCATTACCTTCACAGATGCTGCCTTGTCCACTGAGTTCTTCCAGCACTGTGTTTTGGACTACATTATAGTTAGTTGGTAATTAAATTGCATTCACAACATTGCTTCAGATCTTTCTGCGGTTGTTAAAATCTTTTGAATGCAGAGATTTTATTTTATTGCTTTTAGAAAGAAAATATGTTTAACACAGTAAAGTTAGGAATGTTTTTTTCCACTTTAGACAATGGTTACCCCAATTACACAGAAATATTTCAACTTTGGAGAACTGGAGAACAGTTTGATGTACTGTGCATGTGGTGTTGAGGTAAGCTTCAGAATGCATTTCAACATTACCGTGCATTGTGGATTTGATTTCTAAAAATCTATAGGCATTCAAACACAGATCTGGGATGACCTAATTTTCTGTTTTGTAGGTAATAATTGGATTTTTTATTGTGAGGTGGCTAAGCACTAAATTTGCAGATCGAGTAATTCTGGCTCTGGGGCTTGTCATTTGCAACATTTCTTGTATTTGGTGTTTAATCTTCTTGGCAAATCCTAAAGGTAACAATTTTATTGTATTTGTGCCTGTTTTACACACCCACCACGGGGTTTTCAAGAATAAATATTTCTCCAACTAGCTATCGTTTCTGATCTAGAAACAGTTTGTTCAGTGAGGGTGTAGATATCCTCTGTGCAGGGTAAAGGTTTGTGACTGACATTTGGAAACTAGTGTAGATATCTGTGTCGACAAATCGGTTAGTAAATTGTATAAAGCTCTTACAATTGAAGTGAACCCAATACAAGATGAAAATAGTGCTGTATATTGCTGATCAGGTAGGTCGCAAAGGAACTCTACTGATATTGCATGTTCATAAGTGATAGCAGAATTAGGTCATTCGGCCCATCAAGTCTACTGCACCATTCAATCATGGCTGATCTATCTTTCCCTCTCGACCCCATTCTCCTGCCTTCCCTCCGTAATCCCTGACACCTGTACTAATCGATTGCATGTGCAATCATATCAGTTAACAATGTCCATGTTCGCCTTATTTTGGTTTAAACCAGTAGTGTACCAGCACAGTTTGAAAAGATTGATGTACTGTAGTTAATATGTCAGATGATCTGGGGTATATATTTGGAAGCGTTTTGTCTATGTAAAAAGCATTGCTTAAATTCTTCCTGTTGACCTCACCTTGGAGTAGGTCTTAGTATTTGCTGTCCAGAAGCAGTTTTTAAAACTTTTTGCATGTGTGCTGATGTGGATTTCAAGGCATTGATGAATAAATGAATGAATGAATAAGTTTGTTGGCCAAGTATGTGCACATACAAGGAATGTGCCTTGGTGCTCCGCTCGCAAGTAACAACACGAACACACAGTAAACAATTAAGAATAAAGCATAAACATTAAAACATTAAGAATACAACATTACAGTTTAAACATATGAGTGAAATAAGCAAGAAGAGACTGCAGACTTTTTGTTGTTGTGTAGAGCTACTACTCGCGGAAAAAAAGCTGTTTTTATGTCTGGCTGTGGCTGCTTTGACAGTCTGGAGTCGTCTTGCAGAGGGAAGTGCTTCAAAGAGTTTGTGGCCAGGGTGAGAGGGGTCAGAGATGACCTTGCCCGCTTGCTTCCTGGCCCTTGCAGTGTACAGTTCTTTCACCTCTAGCTCTAGAGGCTTGCCTCTGCTGGGCAAGGAGCAAGGTCTGTCCCTGAGAGAGCTTCTTGCTACTTCACTTCCCGAAAATTACCTCCCAACCAATATTTTTACAAAGTGTCACTACATCCACAATATCTGCTCCCCCCCCCCAGTGTTCAACTACAAATAAATAGCATTGGAACTTTGTCCAATCAGCCTTAGATTTGTTTTCAATAGGCAGGTTTTTAACCTGCACTCTATTCTTTCACAGGAAGTTTTGCCGCGTCGCTCACCGAGTTTGTGGTCGGCGTGTTTCTCCAAATCCTAGGCTTGCCCTTTGTCGCCGTATCTCAAGTATCTTTGTTTTCAAAACTTACAGCAGAGAAAACACAAGGTCAGTTGATTGTGGTTTCTCTTCTTCTCCCACACCCTCAAGTTTTTGTGACCTGTTTATACTGTAGAATTACACTTAAGATAATAACTATAGTCAGAGAGTCATAGATTGATATAGTGTGGAAACAGGCCCTTCGGCCGAACTCGCCCACATCGGCCAACAATGTCGCAGCTACTCTAGTCCCACCTGCCTGTGTTTGGTTCATATCCCTCCAAACCTGTCCAACTGTTTCTTAAACGATGGGATAATCCCAGCCTTAACTACCTCCTCTGGCAGCTCGTTCCATACTCCCACCATCCTCTGTGAAAAAGTTACCCCTCGGATTCTTATTAAATCTTTTCCCCTTCACCTTGAATCCTCTGGTCCTCGATTCCCCAACTCTGGGTAAAAGACTCTGTGCATCTACCAGATCTATTGCTCTCATGATTTTGTACACCTCTATAAGATCTATAGAAGATATAAGATGTAGTTGGTATCATTGGTGGGCCTTCAGTCTGAGGAAGGGTCCCGACCCGAAACATCACCCATCCATGTTGTACTGAGATGCTGAAGATGGACACAAAATGCTGGAGTAACTCAGTAGGTCAGGCAGCATCTCTGGAGTGAAGGAATGGGTGACGTTTCGGGTCGAGACCCTTCTTCAGACTAGAGTTGGGGGAAAGGGAAACGAGAGATATAGACAGTGATGTAGAGAGATATAAAACAAATGAATGAAAGATATGCAAAACATCCAGAGATGCTGCCTGACCCCATTCTCCTGCCTTCTCCTCCCCACAACCTCTGACACCTGTAATAATCAAGAATCTATCTCTGCCTTAAACATATCCACTGAGTTGGCCTCTACAGCCTTCTATGGCAAAGAATTCCACAGATTCACCACCCTCTGACTAAAAAAATGTCCCCTCGTCTCCTTCCCAAAAGAACGTCCTTTTATACTGAGTAGAGTGGATTAATTTTAACGTCTCTGTGTTTAGCTCTGAATTGTCTCCTTTATCTTTTGCAGGATTCAGTCATGGACTGCGTCGATCAATAGGTGCAATTGCCACAATAATGGGCCCTCTGTGGGCTGGAGGATTGATTAATAATCTTTATATCATGTTAGGAGTCATGATGGGACTTCTGACACTTCTAACTGTAAGCAAAATGAAAATAGGGTAGCTCACTAAAATGTAGATTGCGTTAGGATTTCTCACATGTTCATAAATTGGAAATCCATTTGCAGATTCTGAACACCAAGGGTTTTTGACCATTGTAGTTATATGAGCAGTGATAGTCCCTACAGTGGTGCAGTGGTAGAGTTGCTGCCTCACAGCACCAGAGACCCAGGTTTGATCATGACTGTGGGTGCTGTCTGTACGAAGTTTGTACGTTCTCCCTGTGACCTGCATGGATTTTCTTCAGGTTCTCCGGTTTCCTCCCACACTCCCAAAAGGTTTGTAGGTTAATTGGTCTTGGTTAAATTGTCCATAGTGTAAAGGATAGTGTTAGTGTGAGGGGACTGATGGTCGGCGCGGACTCAGTGGGTTGAAGGGCTTGTATCTGCGTTGTATCTCTAAAAACTAAATAAAACTACTGCTCAGTACAGACTAAAAGCTCTGTGCGTGACAATACATCAGAGCGTGTGAAACCAAGAAGGCCTTTACCCCGGCTGGCAGATTGACTGGGACGTTGGAGTTAACCTCATGCCTCAACTCAGCCAATTTGAGTTGGAACAGAGCTTTGACTCCACAGTGTCTGAAACGTCACCTGTCCATTCCATCTGCTATTCGCTGTTTGAACCGCCGAGTTCCTCCAGCACTTTAAGCTTTGCTCAGGAGCTTTGTCTAACCATTTCTGAACTCTTCCTTCAATTGACAAGATCAAAGCTAATTGAGAATTCCTGCTGCCTGCTCAGATTATTTCTGGATATGTAAGAATGCTAGACCAGCATGGCTTGTAGACCAAGGCTTCTGCTAATCCATGGGTACCTGTGAATGAGTGATGCCCTTCACAGTATGGGCAAACTCTGCATCACCTTGATGCACACCCATTTCTCCCACCTCTATTTACCCTTTGCCCATCCCCTCCCACTTAGATCCTGTCCTCTGGCTTCACATTTTCCGTGTCTTCTCTCATCTCTCACCTGTCTTTTCATCTCAGGCCTTTGTCTAACCATCTGCCAATCAAAACCTCCCTCACCAGTACCCACCTATCACCTGAGATGGCCGGCACGGTGGCACAGCGGTAGAGTTGCTGCCTCACAGCGCCAGAGGCCCGGGTTCCATCCTGACTACGGGTGCCGTCTGTACGGAGTTTGTATGTTCTCCCAGTGACCGCATGGGTTTTCTCCGGGTGCTCCGGTTTCTTCCCACACTCCAAAGGTGTACAGATTTGTAAGTTAATTGGTTGGTGTATGTGTAAATTGTCCCTAGTGTGTGTAGGATAGTGTTAATGTGCGGGGATCCCTGGTCGGTGCGGACTCAATGGGCTGAAGGGCCTGTTTCTGCGCTGTATCTCTAAACGAAACTAGTGTACGGGGTGATCGGTGGTCGCTGCTTACTCTGTGCACCGAAAGGCCTGTTACCGCGCTGTATCTCTAAACTAAACACTTAGCAGCCTTTGTCCCGTCCCCACCCCTCTTCCGGTTTCCTTACCCCCCCCCACATTCAGTCTGAAGAAGTGTCCCGATCTGAAACATCACCTATCCAAGTTCTTCAAAGATGCTCCCTGACCCATTGAGTTACTCCAGCACTTTGTGTCTTTTAAAAAAATTATTTTTAAAAGGCTTGTGTCACTTTACCAGAATCTACATAATCACATGCAACATGCCAATCTTTTTGGTTTTATAAAGGAATGGAGGATGTATAAGTCGAGTTTGATTATTTAAATCCAAATAGTAATAATATTTGCATGAAAATGAATGAACTGCATTTGGGTAACTTTGTTCTCTGCTTCAGGTGATGATGATATTCTCCTACAGCTATCTGGTGGAACCCGCTCCAACACTAATGTCATCTGGGAACAGACGGAACATGGATGATGACTGATTAAAATGTCATGAACTCATGTAAGAGTACAAGCTAAAACTGAGGGGCAAAAATATAACTGTCTGAGGAAGGGACGCGACCTGAAACGTCGGAGTTCTCCACAGATGCTGCCTGACCCGCTGAGTTACTCCAGCACTCTGTGAAACGTCACCTTTCCATGTTCTCCACAGATGCTGCCTGACCCGCTGAGTTACTCCAGCGTTTCGTGTCTACCAGTTTGATTAACTGTTCGGTTTTAACTTGTCCCCTACCCACGATGATTCTTTTTTTTGCCTTGTCATATTTTAATTTCTAGTGCATTAAAATGAAAATCAGTGAAATGTTGATTTGCACCAAATGTCCATCCCCCCCCCCCAATTTTCACAATGTCCAGTCCTGCTGTGCAAGGCACCGTTTACTACATGATGCTGCCACATTGAATGTGGACATTCTGTTCAATCAACCTTTTGTACGTCGTGGTGAATGTAAAGAACAATAATGTTGTATCAAGTGATCGGGGGAACTGTAGAAAGGCAATATTAAAATGTGAACTAAAGAATGCAGTCTTGTTCATTTCAGGTCCTCTCGCAGTACAGATGCTCCTCGACTTACAATGTGGTTACGGTCTGATAAACCCGTCGTAAATTAAAAATATCACACGTCGAAAACGCATTCAATACACCTAACCTACCCAACATCACAGCCACCTAACCTAACCTGATCATTATGGTCGCCTAACCCACCCAACATCATAGCCACCTAACCTACCCAACATCACAGCCACCTAACCTACCCAACATCACAGCCACCTAACCTACACAACATCATAGCCACCTAACCTACCCAACATCACAGCCACCTAACCTACACAACATCACAGCCACCTAACCTACACAACATCACAGCCACCTAACCTACACAACATCACAGCCACCTAACCTACACAACATCACAGCCACCTAACCTACTGAACATCACAGCCACCTAACCTACACAACATCACAGCCACCTAACCTACACAACATCACAGCCACCTAACCTACCCAACATCACAGCCACCTAACCTACACAACATCACAGCCACCTAACCTACCCAACATCACAGCCACCTAACCTGATCATTATGGTCGCCTAACCTACCTAACATCACTGCCACCTAACCTACCCAACATCATAGCCACCTAACCTACCAACATCACAGCCACCTAACCTACCCAACATCACTGCCACCTAACCTACCCAACATCACGGTTTCCTAATGTGTATCGTTTTTGCACCATCATAAGTCGAAGCATCATAAGTCAAGGAGCATCTGTATATAGTTTCTATAATTTATATTTTAAATTGTAGAACATGATTTTGAGAAAATTTATTTTTAAATCACTGTTAAATTAACTGCGTTTAAGATAAAAGCACATTTTCTGCATTCAGATGTAAGTGTACATCAATTATGTTCTGAAACTTAGGAAAATAAACAATGATAGATGTGACAGTGTGACGATGTACGCCTTTCATAAATGTATTTGATGGAGTATGTTTTGTATTGACGTTGGACATGGCTGTGTTTTAAAAAAGAACATGTAATAAATAACTAATTTAATTCTGATTTCAGTTCTCTTATAGAAAACTAGCAAATTTGTCTGCCTTAGGGCAACTTTAAAGGTCGAGCATCGTAAGTATTAACTTCACTCCCCGTGTCTTACCTGTACTTGCACCTATTTCCCCCCTCGCCCTCCCCTTCCACTTACATTCCTCCCTCTAGCTTCACAACTTCAACTCTGTTGTCTCCCACCATCTGCCTTTTCATTTCTGGCTTTTGTCCACCATCTGCCTCTCAAGACCCACCCTTCCTCTCACCTGTATCAACCTATTACCTGCCCTGCTTTGAGGCCCCTCCTCTTTTCAAGCTTTCTTTCTCCCCCCCCCCCCCCCCTCCCTCTCTCCTGCTAAAATCAGTCTGAAGAAGGGTCCCGACTTGAAACATCACTCCCTCATCCATCTAAACTCCAGTGAGTACAGGCCCAGTGCCGTCAAACGCTCATCATAGGTTAACCCACTCATTCCTGGGATCTTTCTTGTAAACCTCCTCTGGACCCTCTCCAGAGCCAGCACATTCTTCCTCAGATATTGCTCACAATACTCCAAATGCGGCCTGACCAGCGCCTTATAGAGTCTCAGCATTACATCCCTGTTTTTGTATACACGCCCTCTTGAAATAAATGCTAGCATTGAGTTAGCTTTCTTTACTACCGATTCGACTTTTTGTGAATCCTGCACCAGCACTCCCAAATCCCTCTGTACCTCCGATTTCTGGATTCTCACCCCATTTAGAAAAGAATCTACACCTTTATTCCTACTCCCAAAATACAAGACTCCACACTTTGCTCCACTATATTCCATCTGCCACTTCTCTGCCCACTCTCCCAACCTGTCCAAGCCCTTCTGCAGAGTCCCTGCTTTCTCTACACTACCTGCCCCTCCACACCTGCCAAACTGTGTTACATCCCTGTGACTACAGCACCCATAGTCAGGATGGAACCCAGGTTTCTGGTGCTGTGAGGCAGCAAATATCGCCGCACCACCTTGCCGCCCAAGACCTGTGTAGAGTTTGCACCTGAAGTGCCTGTTTCTCTGCTGGATGATTCTGTGACGTAAGAATGGTATATACGAGGAAAAATGCCATCTCCATACTTCTCTCCATGTCCCACAGCTCCTTGAAATGGATATCTACTGTCTCTTTATTCCTTGATTCCTTTAGCCCTAAGAGCTAAATCTAACTCTCTTGAAAACATCCTGTGAATTAGCCTCCACTGCCTTCTGTGATAGAGAATTCCACAGATTCACAACTCTGGTTGAAAAAGTTTTTCCTCATCTCAGTCCTAAATGGCCCACCCATTATTCTTAAACTGTGACCCCTGGTTCTGGACTTTCCCTCAACACGGGGAACATTTTTCCTGCATCCAACCTGTCCAATCCTTTAAGAATTGTATATGTTTCTATAAGCTACCCTCTCATCCTTCTAAATTCCAGTGAACATAAGCCCAGTCGATCCATTCTTTCAGCTCCTTGCCCCCAGTGGGAGTCCCGTTTTAATCAGGCGTGGGCTGGCAAGGGCCAGGAATCTATTAATTTTCCATTGCCAATCAAATGAGAAGTTTTGGTTTCTAACCAGTTAATAATTTCTGTGTTCACCAAACACAGAGAAATACTGGAGCAGGGAGGGGCAAGGGAATCAGATCAGCACTGCCTCACTGTGTCAAAGACCAAAGAGAAAATCCTTTAGGCAAAGCCCAAGAAAAAATCCCTTGCCTGGAACAATTTAGAACAGTTTAGAGATACAGCGCGGAAACAGGCCCTTCGGTCCACCGGGTCCGCGCCGACCAGCGATCCCTAACACTATCCTGCACCAACTAGGTACAATTTTCACATTTACCAAGCCAATTACCCCTCAAACCTATACGTCTTTGGAGTGTGGGAGGAAACTGAAGATCTCGGAGAAAACCCACGGGGAGAACGTACAAACTCCGTTCAGACAGCACCCGTCGTCGGGATGGAACCCGGGTCTCCGGCGCTGCATTCGCTGTGAGGCAGCAACTCTACCGCTGCGCCACCGTGACCGCCCTATAGAGGGGAGCAAAAGGAAAATGCATTCCATCCTTGCGTGTGTTACTGAAATTAGGTATTTTGAGCCAAATTTATTATCGTGGTTATTACTGGAGTATATTCCAAAATATTTTATATCTCTTATTCTTAAGTTGGAAAGGGTGCAGAAGATATTCAGCAGGATGTTAGTATCTGTGGGGAGAAGGAATGGGTAAGGTTTCAGGTTGAGACCCTTCTTCAGACTAGAATCAGGGGGAAATGGAAATGAGAGATATAGACGGTGATGTAGAGAGATATAGAACAAAAAATAGTCTGATGAAGGGTCTCGACCCAAAACGTCACCCATTCCTTCTCCCCAGAGATGGTGCCTGTCCCGCTGAGTTACTGCAGCATTTTATGTCTTATCTTCAGTTTAAACCAGTACCTGCAGTTCCTTCCTACACCAGGAAGTTACCTGGGCTTGTGGGGTTGAGGTGCAGGGAGAGGTTGGGCAGGCTGGGAGTTTTTTCTTTGGAGTGTAGGAGGCTGAGGGGTGATCTTGTTGAGGTGTACAAGATCATGAGGATCATGGATAAAGTGAACGCTCACAGTGTTTTCCCCAAGAAAAGAGGGTGGGTAGGGTATGGGGGAGGAGAGAGGGTGGAAGGGGAGGAGAGAGTTTGGGAGGGGAGGAGAGAGGGAATGAGAGAGTTTGGGAGGAGAGAGGGTGGACGGGGTGGGGAGAGGGAGGGAGGGAGGTAGGTGTGTCTCCAGTGTTGCATCCAGCACTGACTGCCCGATCCGGTCGGGCGGGTTGTGTGTGTGCTGTGTGTGAGTGAGTGAGCCCACGACCATGGGCACCTTCATCGGCCACATCTCCCCGGGGGTGGCGTTCTGCTCGTTCGGGCTGCTGTACGCGGTGCGGCTGTCGGCGTTGCTGGCTGGGGGTCAGGGGCAGGGATGTGCTGGGGGGCAGGGGTGTGCTGGGGGGTACCGGTGTGCGGTGTGTCAGGGGCAGGGACAGGGGCAGGATCAGGGCGGCGCGCCCCGGCACAGCCACAGGAGGAGGAGGATGTCTGGCCTGCGGGGCTGTGTGGCCAGGTTGCCGGCCGAGGGGGTGATGAAGGTGGTGTACAGCACCATGGCCGTGCTGGCTGAGTTCTTCTACCCACCAGGTGTGGACAAGCTGCAGCTGTACGAGGCTGGGCAGCCGGGCTCGCCGTTCCGACACCCCAGCGAGTGGCAGCACGCCACCATGTACGCCTACTTCGCCCTGAGCGGCTGGGTGGACATTGTCAGCCGCACCTGCCTACCTGGCCGCCTGCACCTGGCCGAGAGGGTGGCCATCGCCCTGGCCTTCTACATCGAGGCGTTGTTGCTGCTCCACCACACCCACGGCAAGCAGCAGGTGGAGAACGCCGTGCACTCTCTGCTACTCCTCGCCTGTCTCCTGGTCTGCCTGGTGCTGACGGTGGAGGTGTGGAGACCAGACGACCCCGTGCTGTGGATGGCCAAGACCTGGCTGGTGATGGTGAAGGGCAGCTGGCTGCTCCACTCGGCCTTCATCCTGTACCGGCCCTTCCTGGGGCAGCCGTGGCGGGACGGGGACATGGCCAACCTGATGTTCCTCACCAACTTCTTCTGCTGGCACCTGGCCCTCGACGCCCTGCTACTGCTGGCCATCTACCTGCTGACAGCCATGTGTCTACGCCGCTGCTACAACAAGGCGAGGCTGCCCCTCAACCTGGCCTCGCCCGACGGCACAGCATCCCGGGGAGACTACCACACAGTGAGGGCAGCCGAGGAGGAGACACACTTGCTGCAAGAGTGCCAACCCTGACACCCCCCCAACACCCCCTGGACCAACGTCGGTGCTTGGTGGGCAGGGCAGGGAAGAGGGCGAGAGATTCGACGCCAGAGGTGTGATCTGCTCTCCCTTGAACCTCACCTCCTCCCCCTACCCTCTCAATCCCCCTCCCCTACCCTCTCCATCCCCTCCCTCTACCCTCTCCATCCCCTCCCTCTACCCTCTCCATCCCCTCCCTCTACCCTCTCCATCCCCTCCCTCTACCCTCTCCATCCGCTCCCTCTACCCTCCCCACCCCCCTCTCCATCCCCCTCCCTCTACCATCTCCATCCCCCTACCCTCTCCATCCCCCTACCCTCTCCATCCCCCTCCCCTACCCTCTCCATCCCCCTCCCCTACCCTCTCCACCCCCCGCCCCCTACCCTCTCCATCCCCCTCCCTCTACCATCTCCATCCCCCTACCCTCTCCATCCCCCTACCCTCTCCATCCCCCTCCCCACCCTCTCCATCCCCCTCCCCCTACCCTCTGCATCCCCCTCCCCCTACCCTCTGCATCCCCCTCCTCCCCCTACCCTCTGCATCCCCCTCCTCCCCCTACCCTCTGCATCCCCCTCCTCCCCTACCCTCTCCATCCCCCTCCCCTCTCCATCCCCCTCCTCCCCTACCCTCTCCATCCCCCTCCCCTACCCTCTCCATCCCCCTCCCCTACTCTCTCCATCCCCCTACCCTCTCCATCCCCCTCCTCCCCTACCCTCTCCATCCCCTACCCTCTCCATCCTCCTCCCCCTCCCCTCTCCATCCCCCTCCCCTACCCTCTCCACCCCCCTCCCCTACCCTCTCCACCCCCCTCCCCTACCCTCTCCATCCCCCTCCCCTACTCTCTCCATCCCCCTACCCTCTCCATCCCCCTCCCCTACCCTCTCCACCCCCCCCCCCTACCCTCTCCATCCCCTCCCCTACCCTCTCCATCCCCTCCCCTACCCTCTCCATCCCCCTACCCTCTCCATCCCCTCCCCCCTACCCTCTCCATCCCCCTCCCCCTACCCTCTCCATCCCCTCCCCCCCCTACCCTCTTCATCCCCCCACCCTCTCCACCCCCCCCCCCCAAACCCTCCAACGAGCCTTTATTTATCATGTGGACTGACCACGGAACTATGACATTCCTACTTGCAGCAGACTTTCACGTAGAGTAATATCACAATCGATAGCACAATAAATCAATGATCGGTAATACTAGGTAACTATAATGGTGCAGGACTGGAGTCCGTATTGCAACCAAAGGACACAGTCCGCAGAAGATCACAGTTGCTGAGGTCAATGTTGTACAGAGTTCAAGAGCCTGATGGTTGCTGGGAAGAATCTGTCCCTGAACCTGGAGGTCACGGTTTTCAGACTCCTGTACCTTCTTCCCCATGGTAGCAGCGAGATGAGAGTGTGGCCAGGGTGGTGTGGGTCAGTGAGAGTGTGGCCAGGGTGGTGTGGGTCAGTGAGAGTGTGGCCAGGGTGGTGTGGGTCAGTGAGAGTGTGGCCAGGGTGGTGTGGGTCAGTGAGAGTGTGGCCAGGGTGGGGTGGGTCAGTGAGAGTGTGGCCAGGGTGGTGTGGGTCAGTGAGAGTGTGGCCAGGGTGGTGTGGGTCAGTGAGAGTGTGGCCAGGGTGGTGTGGGTCAGTGAAAGTGTGGCCAGGGTGGTGTGGGTCAGTGAGAGTGTGGCCAGGGTGGTGTGGGTCAGTGAGAGTGTGGCCAGGGTGGTGTGGGTCTCTGATGATGCTGGCTGCCTTTTTGAGGCAGCGCCTCCTGTAGATCCCTTTGATGGTGGGGGGGTCGGTACTAGGGTTGCCAACTGTCCTGTATTAGCCGGGACATCCCATATTTTGGGCTAAATTGGTTTGTCCCGTAAGGGACTGCCCTTGTCCCGTATTAGGCCCAGGGGGGCACTGTAAGGCCGGACACTGTAGGCTCGGACAGTGTAGGTCCGGAGGCCCGGGCGCCTCCTAACGGAGGTTGCATAGCAACCAGGCGGCCGCCATTGGTAAAGCTGGCTGGTTGAGGTCACGTGGGGTGCGGGGCGGTGACGTCACCCTTTGTCCCTTATTTGGGAGTGAGGAAGTTGGCAACCCTAGTGAGTACCCGTGATGGACTGGGCAGATGGTGGGTGGGTGGTGGGGGGGGGGGGGTCAGTACCCGCGATGGACAGGGCAGATGGTGGGGGGGGGGTCCAGTACCCCTGATGGCCGGGCAGTGTCCACCACTCTCTGTAGATCCCACATTCCAGGGCGTTGGAGTTACTGAACCTGGCCGTGATGCAACCAGTGAGGACTCTCTCTCCCGGACACCTGTATTAGTTTGACAGAGTGTGCTGCAACTTTTATATGTATAAACCTGAGTTTGTGACTTATTTTGCACTGTTTTCTAATTGACCCGTACGGCAGGATGGTTCAGACCTCCACATGTTGCAAACCGAACATCTTGAGCTGTTTACCTTTTATTACTTAAAATATATAATTAAATCAATTGATTTTAAACATTTTAAAGCAGCTGTTTACTCTTTGTGGAAGGAATGTTATGTTTGAAGATGCGCAAGTATTGCCAGCGAGCGTAATGATTCACTTTAATCTGAATGTTCACCTGGAAATTTAGTGGCTAATTTAACTATTGATTAAATATTCAATCGTTTGGATCATCTAGACTTAACCAATGTAGAGCAACACATCACATCAATGAATCGGAATAGTTTTCATCAGTTCACAAGACATAGGAGCAGAATTGGGCCATTCGGCCCATCGAATCTTCTCCACCATTCAATCATGGCTGATCTATCTTTCCCTCTCAACCCCATTCTCCTGCCTTCTCCCAATCTCCTTTGAACCCGTTACTAGTTAAGAACCTCAATCTCCACTTTAAAAATATCCAATGACTTGGCTGCCACTCCTGTCTGTGGCAGTGACTTCCACAGATTCACCTTACTCTGGCTCAAATAAATCCCCCCTCTCCATCCCATTTGAAAGTTTCTCTTCCATCCCTCTTCACTTCCAAATATACCAGTCTTTTTCTCGGCATCATGTTTGGCACTTACACTGTGTGCTGAAGGGCCTGTTCTTGTGCTGTTATTGCCACGCGTACAGATACAGTGAAAGTTTGTGTAGGAAGAAAACTGCAGATGCTGGTTAAAATCGAAGATAGACACAAGATGCTGGAGTAACTCAGCGGGTCAGGCAGCATCTCATGAAAGAAGGAATGGGTGATGTTTCGGGTCGAGACCCTTCTTCAGACTGATGTCAGGTGATGGGGCGGGACAAAGATAGAATGTAGTCGGAGACAGGAAGACTAGTGGGAGAACTGGGATGGGGGAGGGGATAGAGAAGGAAAGCAGGGACTATCTGAAGTTTAGGAAAAAAACTGCAGATGCTGGTTTAAATCTGTAGACGCAAAGTGCTGAAGTGCGGTCAGGCAGCATCTCAGGAGAGAAATCTGAAGAAGGGTTTCGACCTGAAACGTCACCCATTCCTTCTCTCCTGAGATGCTGCCTGTCCCACTGAGTTACTCCAGCATTTTGTGTCTACCTTCTACTATCTGAAGCTTGTTCTGCGCATTGTCCAGTCCAATCCCACTGTACATGAGGACAATAGATTAGGGTCGCCAACTGTCCCGTATTAGCCGGGACATCCCGTATTTTGGGCTAAATTAATTTGTCCCATAGAAACATAGAAAATAGGTGCAGGAGTAGGCCATTCGGCGCTTCGAGCCTGCACCGCCATTCAATATGATCATGGCTGATCATCCAACTCAGTATCCCGTACCTGCCTTCTCTCCATACCCCCTGATCCCTTTAGCCACAAGGGCCACATCTAACTCCCTCTTAAATATAGCCAATGAACTGGCCTCAACTACCTTCTGTGGCAGAGAATTCCACAGATTCACCACTCTGTGTGAAAAAAAACGTTCTCATCTCGGTCCTAAAAGACTTCCCCTTATCCTTAAACTGTGACCCCTTGTTCTGGACTTCCTCAACATCGGGAACAATCTTCCTGCATCTAGCCTGTCCAACCCCTTAAGAATTTTGTAAGTTTCTATAAGATCCCCCCTCAATCTTCTAAATTCCAGCGAATACAAGCCGAGTCTATCCAGTCTTTCTTCATATGAAAGTCCTGCCATCCCAGGAATCAATCTGGTGAACCTTCTCTGTACTCCCTCGATGGCAAGAATGTGCCCTTGTCCCGTATTCGTAGGGTTGCCAACGTCCTCATTCCCAAATACGGGACAAAGGGTGACGTCACCGCCCCGCGCCCCACGTGACCTCACCCAGCCAGTGGCCACGCGCTCCCGCTCCACCAATGGCGGCCGCCCGGGTCGGGCAGGAGCACGTGGCCGCTGGCTGGGTGAGGTCATGCGGGGCGCGGGGCGGTGACATCACCCTTTGTCCCATATTTGGGAGTGAGGAAGTTGGCAGCCCTACAATAGATCCTCTTGTGGAACGGCAGTTTAATGTAGATAAGTGTGAGGTTATTCACTTTGGAAGTAAGAATAGAAAGGCAGATTATTATCTGAATGGTGTCAAGTTAGGAGGAGGGGGAGTTCAACGAGATCTGGGTGTCCTAGTGCATCAGTCAATGAAAGGAAGCATGCAGGTACAGCAGGCAGTGAAGAAAGCCAATGGAATGTTGGCCTTCGTAACAAGAGGAGTTGAGTATAGGAGCAAAGAGGTCCTTCTACAGTTGTACCGGGCCCTGGTGAGACCGCACCTGGAGTACTGTGTGCAGTTTTGGTCTCCAAATTTGAGGAAGGATATTCTTGCTATGGAGGGCGTGCAGCGTAGGTTCACTAGGTTAATTCCCGGAATGGCGGGACTGTCGTATGTTGAAAGGCTGGAGCGATTGGGCTTGTATACACTGGAATTTAGAAGGATGAGGGGGGATCTTATTGAAACATATAAGATAATTAGGGGATTGGACACATTAGAGGCAGATAACATGTTCCCAATGTTGGGGGAGTCCAGAACAAGGGGCCACAGTTTAAGAATAAGGGGTAGGCCATTTAGAACGGAGATGAGGAAGAACTTTTTCAGTCAGAGGGTGGTGAAGGTGTGGAATTCTCTGCCTCAGAAGGCAGTGGAGGCCAGTTCGTTGGATGCTTTCAAGAGAGAGCTGGATAGAGCTCTTAAGGATAGCGGAGTGAGGGGGTATGGGGAGAAGGCAGGAACGGGGTACTGATTGAGAGTGATCAGCCATGATCGCATTGAATGGTGGTGCTGGCTCGAAGGGCTGAATGGCCTACTCCTGCACCTATTGTCTATTGTCTATTGGCACGCAGAGTCGCCACGTTCCAGCCCCGTCTGGGCCCAGGGAGATGTGCCTTCTCCTAGAGTCACAGTAATGTCCAGCAGCCGCCCCGCTGCTACTGTCTGCCAAGGTGACCATGTCCCGCTCACTTCCTGAACGCTGAATCTCCCAAACTCATGGTCTTTGATCGGGGAAATCAATGGGTCTGCAAACACTTCCACTTCTTCCCATCGGTCTAATCCAAATCACCATTCCTTTAGAACATATAACATCCAGCACAGGCACTCCATGGGCGCGCAGGTATTGTAGGGTAATTGGCTTGGGAAATGTAAAATAAATTGTCCCTAGTGTGTGTAGGACAGTGTTAGTGTGGGGGATCGCCGGTCGGCGTGGACCCGGTGGGCCGAAGGGGCCTGTTTCCGCTCTGTATCTCTAAACAAAAAAAGAACGGGCCCTTCGGCCCACACTGCTGGTGCTGAACATGATGCCTCGTTAAACTGATCTCATCTGCTTGTACGTGATCCACATCTCTCAACTTCCTGTGCTCCCATGTGCTATCTGGAAGCCTCTTTAACTTTACAGACATTTTCACTCAGACATCCAGCCAAGTGGCATTGGAGAGAGGGAGAGAGGGAGAGAGAGAGAGAGAGAGAGAGAGAAAGAGAGGGAGAGAGAGGGAAAGAGCGAGAAAGAGGGAGAGGGAGAGAGAGCGAGAGAAAGCAAGAGAGGGAGGGAGAGAGAGAGAGAGAGAGAGAGAGAGAGAGAGAGAGAGAGAGAGAGAGAGAGAGAGAGAGAAAAGAGCGTGAGGGAGAGAGAGAGAGAGAGAGAGAGAAAGCATGAGGGAGAGAGAGAGAGCGAGAGAAAGCGAGAGAGAGAGTGAGAGGGAGAGAGAGAGAAAGAGCATGAGGGAGAGAGAGAGAGGGAGAGAGTGAGAGAGTGAAAGAGCGAGAGAGAGTGAGAGAGAGCGAGAGAGAGAGAGAGAGTTAGAGGGAGAGAGAGAGAGGGAGAGAATGAGAGGGAGAGAGCATTAAAGAAACTTCCACAAAAGTAAGTGCAGTGGATCATCTCCACCTTGTCAAGGACAATAAGGGTTTAATAACAGTGGGCATGTTTACCCAGTCGCCCATATCCTAAGAATCAATGAAGGACATTTGGACAGGTGCATGGATAGAACAGGTGTGGAGGGATACGAGACCAAGTGGACACGTTGGGCCCAAACCTCTCCTGCATTGATGCAGCACCCTCTCCTCCCCTCTCCCTCCCCTCCCCCTCCCACCCCCCTCCCCCCCCCCACTCCACTCCATCCACCTCAACCCCCCTTATCCCTCCCTCCCTCCCCCTCCCTCCCTAGGAGATAAGATTTAAACTTTAAAACGTGAATAACTTAAAAAATATAACACCAATTTCAATGAAACGTCTTCCATTAGCACCAAAGGGACGACGGTGAGTAAGGTGGGCCTAAAATTGTCGCGCTATCGTGTACCGTCTTGGCTGTAGTTTAGGAACAAACAAACAAACAAACGAGAGTTTTAGTATATAGATGGGCCAAATGCAGACAGCTGCGACTGGTGTAGATGGGGCAACTTGGCCGACATGGGCAGGTTGGGCCGAAGGGCCTGTTTCCACGCTGTATGACTCTATGACAATAACTCTATGTCACTAAAGATTCTAAAAATGCATGAATTATTCCCCACTAAAATGAATGAATGGTTTGGTGGAAACCAATAATGTCACAGCTACAATCAACGTCAAAAAGGGTCCCGATCCCAAACGTCATTTGTTCATTTTCCTCCACAGATGCTGCCTGATCCTCTGAATTCCTCCAGCACTTTGTATTTTGCTCAGGACTCCAGCATCTGCAGTTCCTTGTGTCTGCAGGGAATGGTTTGAGCCATGGGTTTCTCAAATGTTACGGGTCGTGAAACCTATCTAGTATTTGTTTGTAGTTAAGTGAAGGTAGTTATCGAATAGTCGTATAATAAACATCAACCGCATTGAATAATGTGTGTGTCTTAGAGGAAGACATTAGGGCCAGCCAGTAAAGTAGAAGTCATTCCAGTGAACGATTGCATTTACTTTATACTTCTCGCCTTGAGAAAATAAACCCAATAACGGAAAAAGACGTTGATAACAAAAGGCTGTTTATTTTTGCGTGGTGGAAGTGTTTGATTAGAAACAATAGGTTTGTAAGACATTGCTATTCCGAGTAGCTGTGAGCAAGCATTGCCCTGTTGTTTGTTGTGGGTGAAACCTCATGGAGACCAAAAGCATTAGACATCAAAACAGAAGGTGTTGAAAACACTCGGCAGGGCGGGCAACCTCTGTGCACGGGGAAACACAGCCAACATTTCAGCTGAAAGACCCTCCACGCTTTCAATCGATACCAACACGAGTGATTGCAATGGAGATTTTTTTCCATCTATTGTTCCCTGATCAGTTATTCCTGGCTCAATAAGTTTACATGTCTAGGAAAGAACTGCAGATGCTGGTTTACACCTAAGATGGACACAAAAAGCTGCAGTGACTCAGCTCTCTGGAGAGAGCTAGATAGAGCTCCTAAGGATAGCGGAGTCAGGGGGTATGGGGAGAAGGCAGGAACGGGGTACTGATTGAGAATGATCAGCCATGATCACATTGAATGGCGGTGCTGGCTCGAAGGGCCGAATGGCCTCCTCCTGCACCTATTGTCTATTACATATAACATATAACAACTACAGCATGGAAACAGGCCTGTCCGGCCCTACCAGTCCACGCCGACCATTCTCCCTGACCTAGTCTCATCTACCTGCACTCAGACCATAACCCTCTAATCCCCTCTCATCCATATACCTATCCAATTTACTCTTAAATAATAAAATCGAGCCAGCCTCCACCACTTCCACCGGAAGCCCATTCCATACAGCCACAACCCTCTGAGTAAAGAAGTTCCCCCTCATGTTACCCCTAAACCTTTGTCCCTCAATTCTGAAGCTATGTCCCCTTGTTGGAATCTTCCCCACTCTCAAAGGGAAAAGCCTACCCACGTCAACTCTGTCCGTCCCTCTCAAAATTTTAAAAACCTCTATCAAGTCCCCCCTCAACCTTCTACGCTCCAAAGAATAAAGACCCAACCTGTTCAACCTCTCTCTGTAGCCTAAGTGCTGAAACCCAGGCAACATTCTAGTAAATCTCCTCTGTACCCTCTCCATTTTGTCGACATCCTTCCTATAATTTGGCGACCAGAACTGCACACCATACTCCAGATTCGGCCTCACCAATGCCCTGTACAATTTCAACATTACATCCCAACTTCTATACTCGATGCTCTGATTTATAAAGGCAAGCATACCAAACGCCTTCTTCACCACCCTATCCACATGAGATTCCACCTTCAGGGAACAATGCACAGTTATTCCCAGATCCCTCTGTTCCACTGCATTCCTCAATTCCCTACCATTTACCCTGTACGTCCTATTTTGATTTGTCCTACCAAAATGCAGCACCTCACACTTATCAGCATTAAACTCCATCTGCCATCTTTCAGCCCACCCTTCCAAAAGGCCCAAGTCTCTCTGTAGACTTTGAAAATCTACCTCACTATCAACTACTCCACCTATCTTAGTATCATCTGCATATTTACTAATCCAATTTGCCACACCATCATCCAGATCATTAATGTAAATGACAAACAACAGTGGACCCAACACAGATCCTTGGGGCACTCCACTAGACACTGGCCTCCAACCTGACATACAATTGTCAACCGTTACCCTCTGGTATCTCCCATTCAGCCATTGTTGAATCCATCTTGCAACCTCACTATTAATACCCAACGATTTAACCTTCTTAATCAACCTTCCATGTGGAACCTTGTCAAATGCCTTACTGAAGTCCATATAGACAACATCCACAGCCTTGCCCTTATCAATTTCCCTGGTAACCTCTTCAAAAAATTCAAGAAGATTAGTCAAACATGACCTTCCAGGCACAAATCCATGTTGACTGTTTCTAATCAGGCCTTGATTATCCAAATAATTATATATATTGTCCCTAAGTATCTTTTCCATTAATTTTCCCACCACAGACGTCAAACTAATAGGTCTATAATTGCTAGGTTTACTTTTAGAACCTTTTTTAAACAAAGGCACAACATGCGCAATGCGCCAATCTTCCGGCACCATCCCTGTTTCTAATGACGTTTGAAATATTTCCGTCATAGCCCCTGCTATTTCTGCACTAACTTCCCTCAATGTCCTAGGGAATATCCTATCAGGACCTGGAGACTTATCCACTTTTATATTCTTCAAAAGTGTCCGTACCTCCTCTTCTTTAATCCTCCTAATTCCCATCACTACTCTACTTGTTTCGCTTACCTCACATAATTCAATATCCTTCTCCTCGGTAAATACCGAAGAAAAGAAATTGTTTAATATCTCCCCCATTTCTTCCGGCTCAGCACATAGCTGTCCACTCTGACTCTCTAATGGACCAATTTTATCCCTCACTATCCTTTTGCTATTGACATATCTGTAGAACCCCTTGGGGTTTACTTTTACATTACTTGCCAAAGCAGCCTCATATCTTTTTTTCGCTTTTCTAATTTCCTTTTTAAGATTCCTTTTACATTCTTTATATTCCTCAAGAACTTCATTTACTCCCTGCCGCTTATATTTATTGTATATCTCCCTCTTTTTCCGAACCAAGTGTCCAATTTCCCTGGAAAACCACGGCTCTTTCAAATTATTATTCTTTCCTTTCCACCGAACAGGGACATAAAGACTCTGTACTCTCAAAATTTCACCTTTAAATATCCTCCATTTCTCTATTATATCCTTTTCATAAAACAACAATTTCCATTTCACTCCTTTTAAATCCTTTCTCATCTCCTCAAAATTAGCCTTTCTCCAATCCAAAATCTCAACCCTTGGTCCAGATTTGACCTTCTCCATAATGATATTGAAACTAATGGCATTATGATCACTAGACCCAAAGTGCTCCTCAACACATACCTCCGTCACCTGACCCATCTCATTTCCTAACAGGAGGTCCAACACTGCCCCTTCTCTGGTAGGCACCTCTACGTATTGCTGCAAAAAACTATCCTGCACACATTTTACAAACTCCAAACCATCCAGCCCTTTAACAGAATGTGATTCCCAGTCTATATACGGAAAATTGAAATCACCCACAATCACCACTCTGTGCTTACTACTAATATCTGCTATCTCCTTACATATTTGCTCTTCCAATTCTCGTTCCCTATTTGGCGGTCTATAATACACCCCTATAAGTGTTGCTAAACCTTTCTCATTTCTGAGTTCCATTGAAGTTCTATTGAAGTTTAGATACTGTATGTCTTGTAAAGTGTAATTGCTTGTTCCTGTACTAGTGCGCTCTGTGTTAGGCACCTCTCTTGTTACCCAGCGTGGCTCTCAATTGTTTAGGTTAGTTTAGAGATACTGTACGGAAACAGTCCCTTCGGCCCACTGATTCCATGCCGCCCATCAGTCACCCATTCACGTTAGTTCTCTGTTATCCCGCTTTCTCTTCCACTCCCTACACACGAGGCGCAATTTACATCAGGCCCATTAACCGGCAAACCTGCACGTCTTTGGGATGTAGTTTAGTTTAGTGTAGAGATACAGCGTGGAAACAGGCCCTTCGGCCCAACAAGTCCGCGCCGATCAATAAGCCCTACACTAACACTATCCTAAACACTAGGGCCAATTTACAATCTTTATCAAAGCCAATTAACCTACAAACCTGCACGTCTTTGGAGAGTGGAAGGAAAACGAAGCACCCGGAAAAAACCCACGCAGGTCACGGGGAGAACCTGCAAACTCCGTGCAGACAGCACTTGAAACTAAATGAATCAATAAGTTAATGTTTTATTTACTTCAAAAGACTCTTGACTGCAAATAAATGATGGCACCAATCAGCAGGTCAGAATGTAGAAAGAGGTAGACTTCCTGATGGTTCTCACCATTTGCTGTTTTTATCCCTGATTTCCAGCATTATCAGTTTGCTGATTGTTGTCATACTGTTAGGGTTGCCAACTTCCTCACACCCAAATACGGGACAAAGAGTGACGTCACCGCCCCGCGCCCTACGTGACCTCACCCAGCCAGCGGCCAGGTGCTCCCTCCCGGCCCGGGCGGCCGCCATTGGTGGAGCGGGAGCACGTGGCCGCTGGCTGGGTGAGGTCACGTGGGGCGCGGGGCGGTGACGACACCCTTTGTCCCTTATTTGGGAGTGAGGAAGTTGGCAACCCTACTAATACGGTACAATGGCGGTCCCGTACGCGGACAAACTAGCCCAAAATACGGGATGTCCCGGCTAATACAGGACAGTTGGCAACCTTAATCTATTGTCCTCATGTACATTACCCTAACTTGGGTAATACGACCCTAACCTACGTGTCGTATCCATGACGAAATACATCAGAAGACAAAGGTGCTTTTATTCTCTGAGTGCAACTGTGTTAATCCATTTGCTTCCTCCAAAGCATTGAGCAATTGTTTAAAGCATGTTACTAATGCCAACAAGAGATAATGCTGGAAGAACTCAAGGGGTCAGGCAACATCTCTGGAGGGAAATGGGCCAGTGATGGTTTAGAGTATGAAGAGGTTCCCCACCCGAAACGTCACCCATCCATGCTCTCCACAGATGCTGCCTGACCCGCTGAGTTACTCCAGCACTCTGTGAAACGTCGCCTATCCATGCTCTCCACAGATGCTGCCTGACCCGCTGAGTTACTCCAGCACTCTGTGAAACGTCACCTATCCATGTTCTCCACAGATGCTGCCTGACCCGCTGAGTTACTCCAGCACTCTGTGAAACGTCGCCTATCCATGTTCTCCACAGATGCTGCCTGCTGCATCACTAATGATAGAGTGTGACCATGATGTGTCAACACCATGACCCAATGAAACTCACTGACCAACATCCACCATGCATGTGCCACCACCGCCAGGCAATTGACCATCGCCACTCACAGTGAATCAATGACCACCAGTCATGCATTGACCAACAGTCATGCATTGACCAGCAGTCAACCAATGACCAGCAGTCATGCATTGACCAACAGTCATGCATTGACCAGCAGTCAACCAATGACCAGCAGTCATGCATTGACCAACAGTCATGCATTGACCAGCAGTCAACCAATGACCAGCAGTCATGCATTGACCAACAGTCATGCATTGACCAGCAGCAACAAGTTATCCATTTACCGTATACACGCACACACATACACAGACACACACACACACACACACACACACACACACACACACACACACACACACACACACACACACACACACACACACACACACACACACGTTTCATGTGAGGACCCATCTTTAGACATGCTGAGCAAATTTGCTGAGCAAAAAGTTACTAATTAAAGTCAGTGAATAAAATGTCGTTATTTGAACTCCTGCCATGCACTCCTGTCAACCAGGGCCAATGGAAATTGCCCGCTATCAGTCTGCATTATAAACATCGTACAGCAATCACAGCTAGCCCATAATATCCAAACATCACCAGTTACAAACCAGTTGTGCAGCTTTGACATGGGAGTGTTTGCATGTGCAGCCTCACAGTTATCCATTCATGCTTTTACACTTGACGTTTCATTTAGATTTCGATTTTTTAGATTTAGAGATACAGCGCGGAGACAGGCCCTTCGGCCCACCGGGTCCGCGCCGCCCAGCGATCCCCGCACATTAACACTATCCTACAAAGTCAGCATGGATTTATGAAAGGCAAATCATGCCTGACGAATCTTATAGAATTTTTCGAGGATGTAACTAGTACAGTGGATAAGGGAGAACCAGTCGATGTGTTATATCTGGACTTTCAGAAGGCCTTCGACAAGGTCCCACATAGGAGATTGGGGTACAAACTTAAAGCACACGGTATTGGGGGTTCAGTGTTGAGGTGGATAGAGAATTGGTTGGCGGACAGGAAGCAAAGAGTAGGAATAAACGGGTCCTTTTCGGTATGGCAGGCAATGACTAGTGGGGTACCGCAAGGCTCAGTGCTGGGACCCCAGTTATTTACAATATATATTAATGATTTGGACGAGGGAATTGAATGCAATATCTCTAAGTTTGCGGATGACACGAAGCTGGGTGGCAGTGTTAGCTGTGAGGAGGATGCTAGGAGGCTGCAGAGTGACTTGGATAGATTAGGAGAGTGGGCAAATGCATGGCAGATGCAATATAATATGGATAAATGTGAGGTTATCCACTTTGGCGGCAAGAACAGGAAAGCAGAGTATTACCTGAACGGTGACCGATTGGGAGAAGGGGAGATGCAACGTGACCTGGGTGTCATGGTGCACCAGTCATTGAAAGCAAGCGTGCAGGTGCAGCAGGCAGTGAAGAAAGCGAATGGTATGTTGGCATTCATAGCAAGAGGATTTGAGTATAGGAGCAGGGAGGTTCTGCTGCAGTTGTACAGGGCCTTGGTGAGACCGCACCTGGAGCATTGTGTACTGTTTTGGTCTCCTAATCTGAGGAAAGACATTCTAGCCTTAGAGGGAGTACAGAGAAGGTTCACCAGATTGATCCCTGGGATGGCAGGACTTTCATATGAAGAAAGACTGGATAGACTGGGCTTGTACTCGCTGGAATTTAGAAGACTGAGGGGGGATCTTATTGAAACATATAAAATTCTTAAGGGGTTGGAGAGGCTAGATGCGGGAAGATTGTTCCCGATGTTGGGGAAGTCCAGAACCAGGGGTCACAGCTTAAGGATAAGGGGGAAGTCTTTTAGGACCGAGATGAAAAAACATTTCTTCACACAGAGAGTGGTGAGTCTGTGGAATTCTCTGCCACAGAAGGTAGTTGAGGCCAGTTCATTGGCTATATTTAAGAGGGAGTTAGATGTGGCCCTTGTGGCTAAAGGGATCAGGGGGTATGGAGAGAAGGCAGGTACAGGTTACTGAGCTGGATGATCAGCCATGATCATATTGAATGGCGGTGCAGGCTCGAAGGGCCGAATGGCCTACTCCTGCACCTATTTTCTATGTTTCTATGTTTCTATGCCCTTCGAGCCAGCACCGCCATTCATTGTGATCATGGCTGATCATCCACAATCAGTAACCCGTGCCTGCCTTCTCCCCATATCCCTTGAATCCGCTAGCCCCTGGAGCTCTATCTAACTCTCTTTAAAATTCATCCAGTGAATCAGCCTCCACTGCCTTCTGTGGCAGAGAATTCCACAAATTCACAACTCTCTGGGTTATGGGGTTAGGGAGACAAAGATCAGCCATGATTGAGTGGTCGAGTGGACTCGATGGGCCAAATGGCCTAATTCGGCTCCAATAACGTGAACTTATGAGCTTACTATCGCTGGTATTTGTCAGTACATTGCAGGTATGTGGGAGTGCCGGGGTTTAAAGTGTGTTATAACAAGGGGGCTGGCTATCAGAAGCAATCTGTGCCAGATGTAATTAAAGCACACTAATGAGATTAGGCCCGTGTGATCAGATTGCAACAGCCTGGTCTTGTTGGTTGTAGACAAGGTTCATACATAACTCGCACAGACGAGGTCAATAATACAAGCTGAATGTACCGGGCCAGCCCACTCAAACGCTGTGAAATGTAGAAACATAGAAAATAGGTGCAGGAGGAGGCCACTTGGCCCTTCGAGCCAGCACTGCCATTCATTGTGATCATGGCTGATCATCCACAATCAGTAACCCGTGCCTGCCTTCTCCCCATATCCCTTGATTCCGCTAGCCCCTAGAGCTCTATCAAACTCTTTAAAATTCATCCAGTGAATTGGCCTCCACTGCCCTCTGTGGCAGAGAATTCCACAAATTCACAACTCTCTGGGTGAAAAAGTTTCTTCTCACCTCAATTTTTAATGGCCTCCCCTTTATTCTTAGACCGTGGCCCCTGGTTCTGGGCTCCCTCAACATTGGGAACATCTTTCCTACATCTATCTTGTCCAGTCCTTTCATAATTTTATACGTCTCTATAAGAAGGTTGAACAACTTCAGGGGAAAGTTCGTGTATTTTCATTCATTGGTGCCTGATGGCAGAGTTTTGTCAGGTCGACATCCATGTCAGTTGTCTTAATTCATCCACAATCTAATGATGATATTAATTGGTATTTGTTTCTTATTGAAGAAGGGTCTCGACCCAAAATGTCACCCATTCCTTCTCTCCAGAGATGCTGCCTGTCCCGCTGAGTTACTCCAGCAGTTTGTGTCTATCTTTGGTTTATTATTGTACCGAAATACAGAGAAAAGCTTTGCTGAGTTGAATCGCAAATGCAGCGGGTGGAGCTGCTGCCTCACAGCGCCAGAGACCCGGGATCCATCCTGACTACAGCTGCTGTCTGTACGGAGTTTGTACGCTCTCCCCGTGACCTGCGTGGGTTTTCTCCGGGTGCTCCAGTTTACTCCCATGTTCCAAAGGCGTGCAGGTATTCTAGGTTAAATAGCTTTGGTAAAAATCGTGTGTAGGATAGTATTAGTGTACGGGGTGATCGCTGGCCGGCGCGGACCCGGTGGGTCAGAGGGTCTGTTTTCGCGCTGTATCACTAAACTAAAATAAACTAAACAAAGGAAAAGAGGTTTAAGCTAGTGGAAAGATTGTATTTGATGATATTAGATCCTCCTTTGGAAGCTGCATGCACAGACGTGCCTGATTTTGCATCATCTCTGAAGAAGGGTCTCGACCCGAAACGTCACCCATTCCTTCTCTCCACAGATGCTGCCTGACCCGCTGAGTTACTCCAGCACTCTGTGAAACGTCACCTATCCATGTTCTCCACAGATGCTGCCTGACCCGCTGAGTTACTCCAGCATTTTGTGTCTGCCATGTGTTTTTAACCGCAGGTTGCAGTGATATTTCATCAGGGCGGCGCAGCGGGTGGAGCTGCTGCTTCACAGCGCCAAAGACCCGGGTTCAATCCCGACCTCGGGTGCTGTCTGTGTGGAGTTTGCACGTTCTCCCTGTGACTGCGTGGGTTTCCCCCGGGTGATCCGGTTTCCTCCCACATCCCAAAGACGTGCGGATTTGTGGGTTAATTTGCCCCTCTGTAAATTGGCCCCTAGTGCGTAGGGAGTGGATGAGAAAGTGGGATCGATGGGCGGGGTGGACTCGGTGGTGGGCGTGGACTCGATGGTCGGCGTGGACTCGGTGGTGGGCGTGGACTCGGTGGTGGGCGTGGACACGGTGGGCGGCGTGGAATCGGTGGTCGGCGTGGACTCGGTGGTGGGCGTGGACGCGGTGGGCGGCGTGGACTCGGTGGTCGGCGTGGACTCGGTGGTGGGCGTGGACTCGGTGGGCGGCGTGGACTCGGTGGTGGGCGTGGACTCGGTGAGCGGCGTGGACACGGTGGGCGGCGTGGACACGGTGGGCGGCGTGGACACGGTGGGTGGCGTGGACACGGTGGGCGGCGTGGACTCGGTGGTGGGCGTGGACTCGGTGGGCCGCACGACCTGATTCCATGCTGCATCTTTCAATCAATCGAGAAATTTCTCCAGTCAAAGCACAGAGGGTGGCGGGTGTGTGGAACGAGCTGCCAGAGGAGGTAGAAACATAGAAAATAGGTGCAGGAGTAGGCCATTTGGCCCTTCGAGCCAGCACCGCCATTCAATGTGATCATGGCTGATCACTTAAAAATCAGTTCCTGCTTTTCCCCCCATAATTCCTTGATTCCTTTAGCACTAAGGGCTAAATGTAACTCTCTCTTGAGATAGTTGAGGCAGGGATTATCACAGCATTTAAAACACATTTGGACAGACCTGTGGACAGGAATGGTTTTGAGGGATATGGGACTAGTGTTGGTCAGCATGGCCGGGATGGGACGAAGGGCAGTGTGACTCTAGGACTATCTCTGTACCTGGCCTCCTACACAGTCTAGCGATACAGCACGGAAACAGGCCCTTCGGCCCACCGGGTCCGCGCCGACCAGCGACCCCCGCACATTAACACTATCTTATACCCACTAGGGACGATTTTTACATTTACCAAGCCAATTAACCTGCAAACCTGCACGTCTTTGGAGTGTGGGAGGAAACCGAAGATCTCGGAGAAAACCCACGCAGGTCACGGGGAGAACGTGCAAACTCCGTACAGACAGAGCCCGTAGTCGGGATGGAACCCGGGTCTCCGGTGCTGTGAGGCAGCAACTCTACCGCTGGGCCACTGTGCAACACTGACAACAATGAACCTTCTGTCTCCGACCTTATCCTTCATCAGATTAACAATGTCACATCACCAGCTATTTTAGACTTACATTTCCAGTTCTGTAATCTCCCTCAATTCATTGGTTGATCTTGGAAACGATTTGGTTGCCACACCCCATTGTGAAGGGGGGAGGGATTGGGTGGTGACGCTGAGAAACAGGGTGTGGGTGTGTACACTGAGACTGTTGATCATTGTGGCTGCTGCCCTACATGATGGAAACATCCCCTGCACATAATGTCACGTCCCCTGGCCCAGGGGAAGAGAATCCTCAAAAGATGGACACAGAGTGCTGGAGTAACTCAGCGGGTCAGGCAGCGTCTGTGGAGAACGTGGATAGGTGACGTTTCACAGAGTGCTGGAGTAACTCAGCGGGTCAGGCAGCATCTGTGGAGAGAAGGAATGGGTGACGTTTCACAGAGTGCTGGAGTAACTCAGCGGATCATATCATATACATACAGCCGGAAACAGGCCTTTTCGGCCCTCCAAGTCCGTGCCGCCCAGTGATCCCCGTACATTAACACTATCCTACACCCACTAGGGACAATTTTTTTTTTTTTACATTTACCCAGCCAATTAACCTACATACCTGTACGTCTTTGGAGTGTGGGAGGAAACCGAAGATCTCGGAGTAAACCCACGCAGGTCACGGGGAGAACGTACAAACTCCTTACAGTGCAGCACCCGTAGTCAGGATCGAACCTGAGTCTCCGGCGCTGCATTCGCTGTAAAGCAGCAACTCTACCGCTGCGGGTCAGGCAGCGTCTGTGGAGAACGTGGATAGGTGACGTTTCACAGAGTGCTGGAGTAACTCAGCGGGTCAGGCAGCATCTGTGGAGGGAAGGAATGGGTGACGTTTCAGGTCGAGACCCTTGTTCAGTGTGCATTCTTCAGTCTTCCTCAGTCTGTGCGTCGTGAAAGGCACAGTGGCGCAGCGGGTAGAGCCGCTACCTCACAACCCCAGGGACCCAGGTTCCATACTGACCTCGGGTGCTGTCTGTGTGGAGTTTGTACGTTCTCCCTGTGACCTCGTGGGTTTTCTCCGGGGTCTCCAATTTCCTCCCACGTGTCATTCTATGAGAGATGTGGTGCCAATGAGCTGGTGAACCTACAGTGGGCATTGCAGGTGAAACGTGTGGACCATGTACCAGATAGTATAAGAAAATAACTGCAGATGCTGGTACAAATCGAAGGTATTTATTCACAAAATGCTGGAGTAACTCAGCGGGTCAGGCAGCATCTCGGGAGAGAAGGAATGGGTGACGTTTCGGGTCGAGACCCTTCTTCAGACTGATGTCAGGGGGGCGGGACAAAGGAAGGATATAGGTGGAGACAGGAAGATAGAGGGAGATCTGGGAGAGGGGAGGGGAAGAGAGGGACAGAGGAACTATCTAAAGTTGGAGAAGTCAATGTACCATGTTCCTCAGACCCAACTACAAGCAACTAACACACATCCAATTCAATAACTTATAGAACGTGCCAAGCTTGCAGTGTTTTCAAGACCTTTATCATGAAAGAGCTATTTATCTTTTCATTATTTTCAACTTTGTTTATACAAACTAATGGAATCAATGTGATTTTAAAAATCCAAAGTTTACTTTAGATTCTGCCTTTCCTGCACAGCCTCCTACTAAATAAAAAGAATCTGTTCAAATCTGTAATTTGAGTTAATGTGTAGGAACATTGCCGATGTTTATGTTGCATGGATAGGGTTTACCAACTGTCCCGTATTAGCCGGGACATCCCGTATTTTGGGCTCAATTAGTTTGTCCCGTACGGGACCGCCCTTGTCCCGTTTTAGTAGGGTTGCCAACTTCCTCACTCCCAAATAAGGGACAAAGGGTTACGTCACCGCCCCGCGCCCCTCGTGACCTCACCCAGCCAACGGCCACGTGTTCCCGCTCCACAAAATGGCGGCCGCCCGGGCCGGCCGGGAGCACGTGGCCGCTGGCTGGGTGAGGTCACGTGGGGCGCGCGGGGTGGTGACGTCACCTTGTCCCGTATTTGGGAGTGAGGAAGTTGGCAACCCTAGTGCAGGATCAAATAGGAAGCTTGGTCTCACACACACACACACACACACACACACACACACACACACACACACACACACACACACACACACAGAGCAATGCACAGACTATTATTTGCAATGTGTTCTTCACGTTTGTAACTTTTCTGTGAGAAGCCCAGAATTGAAGAAAAATGTCTTAAATAAACGTTGACAAATCTAAAAAGCAATACGAGAAGTCCCAGGTTCACGATACATTTCTCATGTTACCGCATAACCTGCTGGAACATATTTAATATGTTTAGGTTTATATGGAGGTGCAGTATCATGTATTAAATCAATGCAATCTGCTCAGTCCGAATGCTCTGAAATTTGTGTGCAATGTTTTGGTTCAGTGACAATCAGAGTCACAGAGTGATACAGTGTGGAAACAGGCCCTTCGGCCCAACTCGCCCACCCCGGCCAACGTGTCCCAGCTACACTAGTCCCACCTGCCCGCGTTTGGCCCATATCCCTCCACATCTATCCTATCCCGGTCCTAAAATAGACACAAAACGCTGGAGTAACTCAGCGGGAATGGGTGACTTTTCAGACTGAACAATGGTCTCGACCAGAAACGTCACCTATTCCTTCTGTGCCTTTCACTATTCTGTACTTTTCAATGATGTCGCCCCTCATCCTTCTAGACTCCAGCGAGTGCAGGCCCAGTGCTGTCAAACGCTCATGATTTGTTAACCCACTCATTCCCGGGATCATTGCTGTAAACCTCCTCTGGACCCTCTCCAGAGCCAACACATCCTTCCTCACGTACGGGGCCCAAATTTGCCCACCCTTAAGCCCGCCTCATCAGTCAACATGGACCACCCATCCCTTGTCCCAACTCCAGTTCCTCAAAACCCTCTTCTCCCCAAACTCTTAGAAATGTATCTAGCTCCTCTTTAAATGCCACCCTTGCTCAACACTACACGAACCTGTGGATGAAACAATCCCACAACATAGAATGCACAACTGGTCAGCACAAGAACTGGCCCTTCGGCCCACAATGTCTGTGCTAAACATGATGCCAAGAACCCTTCCCCTCTTCCTGCTCCCCCCCAAACCCACACCACCGTCCCACCCCCCAACCCCTGACCCTGACCCTTGTGTCCCACCCGGACTCACACTTATTTCTCCCCCCTCCCTTTCCAACTACATCCTTCCTCCAGCTTCACAATTGACAATTCTTCAATCCTTTCGTCTCCCCCTTTCTGTCTTTCCATATCTGGCCTTTGTCTGAACATCTGCCTATCAACCCCCCCCCCCCCCCCCCCCCTCACCTGTATCACCTGCTACTGTACCTGCCAGGATTTGTCCGGCCCCTCCTCTCTTCCCCCTGCTCCCAACAATCAGTTTGAAGTAATGGTCCCGACCCGATACGCCACCGAGCCATGTTCCCTGGACACTCTGGAGTTCAGAGGGATATGGGCCAAACACAGGCAGGTGGGACTAGTATAGATGGGGCATGTTGCTTGGCGTGGGCAAGCTGGGCTGATGGGCCTGTTTCAATAGGCAATAGACAATAGACAATAGGTGCAGGAGGAGGCCATTCGGCCCTTCGAGCCAGCACCGCCATTCAATGTGATCATGGCTGATCATTCTCAATCGGTACCCCGTTCCTGCCTTCTCCCCATACCCCCTGACTCCGCTATCCTTAAGAGCTCTATCTAGCTTTCTCTTGAATGCATTCAGAGAATTGGCCTCCACTGCCTTCTGAGGCAGAGAATTCCACAGATTCACAACTCTCTGACTGAAAATGTTTTTCCTCACCTCCGTTCTAAATGGCCTACCCCTTATTCTTAAACTGTGGCCCCTTGTTCTGGACTCCCCCAACATTGGGAACATGTTTCCTGCCTCTAACGTGTCCAACCCCTTAATAATCCCTCCGTAACTCCTTGGTCCACTCGTCCCTTCCTACCCAAACCACCCCATCCCCGGGCACTTTCCCCTGCAACCGCACGAGATACAACACCTGTCCTTTTACCTCCCCCCTCAACTCCATCCAAGGACCCAAACAGTCTTTCCAGGTGAGACAGAGGTTCACCTGCACCTCCTCCAACCTCATCTATTGCATCCGCTGCTCTAGATGTCAACTTATCTACATCGGCGAAACCAAGCGCAGGCTCGGCGATCGCTTCGCTGAACACCTGCGCTCGGTCCGCATTAACAAAACTGATCTCCCGGTGGCCGAGCACTTTAACTTCCCCTCCCATTCCCAGTCTGACCTCTCTGTCATGGGCCTCTTCCAGTGCCATAGTGAGGCCCGCCGGAAATTGGAGGAGCAGCACCTCATATTTCGCCTGGGCAGTTTGCAGCCCAGTGGTATGAACATCGACTTCTCCAACTTCAGATAGCTCCTCTGTCCATCTCTTCCCCTCCTCCTTCCCAGATCTCCCTCTATCTTCCTGTCTCCACCTATATCCTTCCTTTGTCCCGCCCCCCTGACATCAGTCTGAAGAAGGGTCTCGACCCGAAACGTCACCCATTCCTTCTCTCCCGAGATGCTGCCTGACCTGCTGAGTTACTCCAGCATTTTGTGAATAAATCCCTTAATAATCTTACACGTTTCGATAAGACCCCCTCTCATCCTTCTAAATTCCAGTGTAAACAAGCCTAGTCGCTCCAGTCTTTCAACATACGACAGTCCCGCCATTCCGGGAATTAACCTAGTAAACCTATGCTGCACGCCCTCAATAGCAAGAATATCCTTCCTCAAATTTGGAGACCAAAACTGCACACAGTACTCCAGGTGCGGTCTCACTAGGGCCCTGTACAACTGCAGAAGGACCTCTTTGCTCCTATACTCAACTCCTCTTGTTATGAAGGCCAACATTCCATTGGCTTTTTTCACTGCCTGCTGTACCTGCATGCTTCCTTTCAGTGACTGATGCACTAGGACACCCAGATCTCATTTGTATGACTCTATGACGCAGGGACATGCTACAGGGGGTAAGTAGAAGCTTAGAGACTCAGAGATGTGGGTCTGCAGGTGACCACACCAGGAGCGGAGGGTAAGGACCAGGAAGAGATGACCACACAATTATAAAGAGAAAGGGAAACGATGAAGAGGATAGGACCTGGACAGTGCAGGAAGGAACTGCAGATGCTGGTTTAAACCGAAGATGGACACAAATTGCTGGAGTAACTCAACTCAGCGGGACAGTATAGAGTGGATGTAGAGAGGATGTTTCCACTGGTGGGAGAGTCTAGGACCAGAGGGCACAGCCTCAGAATTAAAGGGCGCTCTTTTAGAAAGGAGGTGAGGAGGAACCTTTAGTCAGAGGGTGGTGAATCTGTGGAACTCATTGCCACAGAGGGCTGTGGAGGACAAGTCAGTGGATGTTTTTAAGGCAGAGATAGACAAGTTCTTGATGAGAACGGGTGTCAAGGGTTATGGGGAGAAGGCAGGAGAATGGGATTAGGAGGCAGAGATCATCCACGATTGAATGGCGGAGTGGACTCGATGGGCCGAATGGCCTAATTCTGCTCCTATAACTTGTGAACTTGTGAACTTAAAGGATTCCACACTCACTCCTGTTCCTACTGTCATGTTTAGGCTTTAGAGATACAGTGTGGAAACAGGCCCTTCAGCCCACTGAGTCCGCACTGACCAGCGATCCCCGCGTACTAGCACTATCCTATACACACTGGGGCCAATTTACAAAGGGCCAATTAACCTACAAACCTGCACATCTTTGGAGTGTGGGAGGAAACCGGAGCACCCGGAGAAAACCCACGCAGGTCACGGGGGGAACGTGCAAACTCCATAGAGGTAGCTCCCGTAGTCAGGATGGAACCCGGGTCTCCGGCGCTGTGAGGCAGCAGCTCTACCCGCTGCGCCACCGCGCCAGCCTCAGGTGGGGAAGGTGAACCAAGAACAACTTTGTAAAATGTAAGTAGATAGATATTTAAAAGGGACATTCATATTCAGACAAAGACCGCCACGCAAAACTGCTGCCGAGCAAACGTGTTGATGTGAGTCGTGTGTGAAGCCAGTCTATCCCCGCGAGACCAGGCACCTCTTTGTTCACAGGCTTTAGTGATACAGCGTGGAAACAGGCCCTTCAGCCCATCGAGCTCACGGTAACTAGCGATCCCCACACACTAGCACTGCCCTACACACACTGGGGACAATTTGTACATTTATACCAAGCCAATTAACCTACAAACCTGCACGTCTTTGGAGCGTGGGAGGAAACCCACGCGGGTCACGCGGAGAACGTGCAAACTCCGTACAGACGGCGCCCGTAGTCGGGATGGAACCCGGGTCTCCGGCGCTGTGAGGCAGCAACTCTACCCGCTGCGCCACCGCTTGGTCTTTCGGTAAATCCCGGACCGGGATAGGATCGGGAAGATTGGACAAAGCAGAGGTAAGAGATACCTGGGCGATTGACCAATGTGCACTGCAGGGCTGTGGACTGGAGTTTGGAGCTAACAGAGGCCCAGAGTGGTCTGGATAGAGTGGATGTGGGGAGGATGTTTCCACTAGTGGGAGAGTCCAGGACCAGAGGCCACAGCCTCAGAGTAAAAGGACGTTCCTTTTGCTGGTCGGCGTGGACTCGGTGGGCCGAAGGGCCTGATTCCGCGCTGTATCTCTAAACTAAACTAAATTAGGCCATTCGGGTCATCAAGTCTACTCTGCCGTTCAATCAAGAATGGGGGAGTAGACTTTCCCTCTCAACCCCACTCTCCTGCCCTCTCCCCGTAACCCCTGACACCCCTTGGGAAACTAGGAGATAACCAGGAGACATAGAAACATAGAAAATAGGTGCCGGAGGAGGCCATTCGGCCCTTCGAGCCAGCACTGCCATTCAATGTGATCATGGCTGATCATCCATAATCTGTACCCCCTTCCTGCCTTCTCCCCATATCCCTTGATTCCGTTAGCCCTGAGAGCTAAATCTAACTCTCTCTTGAATATATCATGCAGACTTACATCACTCCCATTGTTGTAGAACATGGAACAGGGGGTCAACAGCGGTAGAGTTGCCACCTCACAGCGCCCGAGACCCGGGTTCCATCCCGACTACGGGCGCTGTCTGTACGGAGTTTGTACGTTCTCCCCGTGACCTGCGTGGGCTTTCTCTAAGATCTTCGGTTTCCTCCCACGCTCCAAAGACGTACAGGTGTGCAGGTTAATTGGCTGGGTGAATGTGTATAATTGTCCCTAGTGTGTGTAGGATAGTGTTAATGTGCAGGGGCCACTGGTTGGTGTGGACTCGGTGGGCCGAAAGGCCTGTTTCCGCGCTGAATCCTGAACATACTGTGCTGAAGGAAGATGTACAAATCATCTGGGCCCCCTCCTGCATTAGTTCTTCGATGGGGAGTATGAATTGGAGAATTGAACTAAGCTGGTCATTAAGTTTAATTCCGTTCCGGGCCATTACTGATTTGTCTCACACTCCATTACATTTGTAGACTTTTCATAATTTGCCCATTCAGAGGCAAAGGGTGTTATCTTATCCGCGGTAAAACTCAGCAAAAGATGAACGTTGTGTTCAGCAGTGCGGCCCACAGTTTACTGGAGCCTGGGAACTGCAAGCTGCCCACTGTGATGGCTTGTGTTGGAAGGAACTGCAGATGCTGGTTTACACCGAAGATAGGCACAGAAAGCTGGAGTAACTCAGCGGGACGGGCAGCATCTCTGGAGAGAAGGGATGTGTCCAGACCCAAAACGTCACCCAAAGCCGATGGAAGACAAGATTGTTCCACACTTTTAGACGGAGCAGCTTTGACCTTGTTTCTGAATGGGATGCTTAAAACTGCAACTCATTTTGACATCAAAATGTGAACGGAGTTTGCACGTTCTCCCCGTGACCTGCGTGGGTTTTCTCCGAGATTTTCGGTTTCCTCCCACGCTCCAAAGACGTGCGGGTTTGTAGGTTAATCGGCTTGATAAATGTAAAAAAAATGTCCCAAGTGTGTGTAGGATAGTGTTAGTGTGCGGGGATCGCTGGTCGGCGCGGACCCGGTGGGCCGAAAGGGCCTTTAGTCCCTAAACTGAAGTTGGAGGTTCTGACTGCAGCATTGGTTCGACAGATGAATGAGCCAGCAGGTGGAGACAAAGGACTAACGTTGGCAGATAGCGGCGTGGGTTTGGAAGATAGCCCTGTGCTAAGTGGAAACTCATGTGATGTGACCTTGTCCACATTCCTCTGTGTGATGCCGCACAGAGGCAACACAAGGGCATGGCCTACAGCTTCTGGCCCAGCTAAAGCCGGAATTATAGTTTAGTTTAGAGATACAGCACGGAAACAGGCCCTTCGGCCCACCGAGTCCGCGCCGGCCAGCGATCCCCGCACGTTAACGCCATCCTACACACTAGGGACAATTTTACACTTATACCAAAAGCCAATTAACCTACAAACCTGCACGTCTTTGGAGCGCGGGAGGAAACCGAAGATCTCGGAGAAAACCCACGCGGGTCACGGGGAGAAGGTACAAACTCCGTACAGACGGCGCCCGCAGTCGGGATGGAACCCGGGTCTCCGGCGCTGTGAGGCGGCAACTCTACCGCTGCGCCACCGTGCACTTGCCCGCCATTAAATGATCTAAAACAGAAGAAACATCTGGTTGTTTCCTGGTGCTGGGCCTTGCACTGCAAATGGTAACGTCAGCACGCACCCCGTTCAACGCACGATGCTGCTTTACCCAGGCAGCCGTTCAGTTCCAGAGACCTTGAAGTCCATTAACCGTTGCACTGTGTGATGGAAACAAAGTCATTTTCAATGAGGATTGAAAGGCCATTGATTTAAACATTTAAACATTTCACAGAGGGGGTGCAGAGCATCAGAACGTTCTGCCGGGGATTCACTTCAGTGTTGATTATAAACGACAATAGACAATAGGTGCAGGAGTAGGCCATTCGGCCCTTCGAGCCAGCACCACCATTCACTGTGATCATGGCTGATCATCCACAATCAGTACCCCGTTCCTGCCTTCTCCCCATACCCCCTGGCTCCGCTATCTTTAAGAGCTCTATCTAGCTCTCTCTTGAAAGCATTCAGAGAATTGGCCTCCACTGCCTTCTGGGGCAGAGAATTCCACAGATTCACAACTCTCTGACTGAAAAAGTTTTTCCTCATCTCCGTTCTAAATGGCCGACCCCTTATTCTTAAACTGTGATTATAACGCTTTTTCATGGTAGATATTCATGAGTCGTAAGGGTTTTCTTTCAGAGTGGTTTTGCAGCAACACTGGAGAGGAGGGAGAACGCCCAGAAACGAAACAGGTTGCACACTGCCCGGTCTATCATGGGGACTGACCCCCCCCCCCCTCCCCACCATCGAAGGGACCTACAGGAGGCGCTGCCTCAAAATGGCAGCCAGCATCATCAGAGACCCACACCACCCTGGCCACACTCTCACTGACCCACACCACCCTGGCCACACTCTCACTGACCCACACCACCCTGGCCACACTCTCACTGACCCACACCACCCTGGCCACACTCTCACTGACCCACACCACCCTGGCCACACTCTCACTGACCCACACCACCCTGGCCACACTCTCACTGACCCACACCACCCTGGCCACACTCTCACTGACCCACACCACCCTGGCCACACTCTCACTGACCCACACCACCCTGGCCACACTCTCACTGACCCACACCACCCTGGCCACACTCTCACTGACCCACACCACCCTGGCCACACTCTCACTGACCCACACCACCCTGGCCACACTCTCACTGACCCACACCACCCACACCACCCTGGCCACACTCTCACTGACCCACACCACCCTGGCCACACTCTCATCTCGCTGCCACCATTGGGAAGAAGGTACAGGAGCCTGAAAACCGTGACCTCCAGGTGGCACGGTGGCACAGCGGTTGAGTTGCTGCCTCACAGTGCCTGGGACCCGGGTTCGATCCTGACCATGGGTGCTCTCTCTCTTGTGTCGATTTGTATGTTCTCCCTGTGACCACGTGGATGCTCCGGTTTCCTCCCACACTCCAAAGATGTGCTGATGTGTTGGCTAATTGGATGCGGTACATTGCCCCAAGTGTTAGGATCGAACTAGTGAACAGGTGATGGATGGTCGGCATGGACTCGGTGGACCGAAGGGGCCTTGTTCACGCTGTACCTCCCAACTAAACTAAACTAAGATCAAGGGAAGTAGGTCAGTGTCTCTGCCTGACTCACCACCCTGTCCCCAGTGAGATGAAGCATCCTGGTCCAGTCGCCATCTACAGCCCCAGCAAATGGAGCCAGGCCCACTGGCAATTCAGACAGTCTACCCACTGTCCCAGTCTACCTGGGGTCTCACTAGAGGTCGCCAACTTGCTCACTCACAAATAAGGGACAAAGGGTGACGTCACCGCCCCGCGCCCCACGTGACCTCACCCACCCAGCGGCCACGTGCTCCCGCTCCACCAATGGTGGCTGCCCGGGCCGGGAGGCGGGTTGCTAAGCAACCTCCGTCAGGCAGCGCCCGGGCCTTCGGGCCTACTGTCCGACCTACAGTGGCCCCAGGGTTTACGGTGTCCGGGCTTACAGTGTCCGGGGCTACAGCGCCCCCGGGCCTACAGCGCCCCTGGACCTACGGTGTCCGGGGCTACAGTGTCCGGGGCTACAGCATCCCTGGGCCTACAGCACACCCGGGCCTAATACAGGACAAGGGCGGTCCCATACGGGACAAACCAATTTATCCCAATGTACGGGATGTCCTGGCTAATACGGGACAGTTGTCAACCCTAGGTCCCACACACTGACCCAGTCTATCCACGGTCACTCGTACAGGCAGAGCAGAGCCACAGAGGTTTGTTATCCTGCACTCACCTCTGGGGCCGTGAGGGTTTGAGTGAGACACGTTCTGTCTGTTACTCTCATCAATCCCTCTCCCTCTCTCCCTCTCCTTCTCCCTCCCCCCTCTCCCTCTTTCTCTCTCTCCAGAGACCCGGCACTGTGAGGCAGCACTACTGCTGCACCACCATATTACACAGAATATTGCAGTGTGAGTGATTTACAGAGAAGGGTGTTTTTCAAAGGATGTTGCCAGGACTAGAGTGTGTGAGCTACAGGGAGAGGTTGAGCAGGCTGGGTCTCTATTCCATGGAGCGCAGGAGGACGAGAGGTGATCTTATAGAGGTGTGTAAAATCATGAGAGGAATAGATCGGGTAGATGCACAGAGTCTCTTGCCCAGAGAAAGGGAATCAAGGACCAGAGGGCACAGGTTCAAGGTGAAGGGGAAAAGATTTAATAGGAATCTGAGGGGTATCTTTTTAACACAGAGGGTGGTGGGTGTGTGGAACAAGCTGCCAGAGGAGGTAGTTGAGGCTGGGACTATCCCAACGTTTAAGAAACAGTTAGACAGGTACATGGATAGGACAGGTTTGGAGGGATATGGGCCAAGCGCGGGCAAGTGGGACTAGCGTAGCTGGGACATTGTTGGTCAGTGTGGGCAAGTTGGGCCGAAGGGCCTGTTTCCACGCTGTATCACCCTATGACTCTATGACGCTAAGCTGTTAATAAACAGTGTAATTGAGGCACTGATGTCCCTCGTATCTCACCGGCCGTGGTGAATGACATATGATGGTGTAGATTAGGCAACGGGTTCGACCGAGTGTGTCCCGCATCACAGGATAAGGGAACTGTGTGCAAGATACATCTTCTGGATGCACTGGGACGCATCCTCAGTGATGTGACCTGGGGTCATGGGGTGTTTGGTGTCTCACAACATCAGACACCCACCCTCGCCCAGGCCACCCAGCCGGGGTTGATCAGGCCCCGACTTGCGTCCCAGCAGCAACTGCCCACGGATCAGCCCTCTTAATCCAAAGCCATCTCGTGGCTTTCTCTGCGGCTTCGCTTGCAGATTGAATGGCCCCCTTCTTTGCCAGCCCCGTAATGCCCAATTGGTTGAGGACTTTGCAGAGTGAGCGACCTGCAAAGCCTCTGCAGCCCACCTCTATGGGTTCATGGTATGTCTTCCAGCCTCTGTCCCGGCACATCTTCACCAGCTCCTGGTACTTTGCGCGTTTCCTCTCATTTGCTTCTTCCACACGCTCATCCCAGGGCACCGTCAGCTCCAGAATGATCAGCTGCTTTGTCACTTCGGGGGTGATGATCATTTCTGGCCGGAGTGATGTTGCTCTGATGTGCTGTGGTGATTTCAGTTGTTTGCCCAGATCGACGTGCAGCTGCCAGTCAGTGGCCGTGTAGAGGAGGCCCGCCCTTGTTTTACCGAGCGGATAAAATACAGGGAATAGTCATGATTAATAGCTCCTCTTCATCCTGTACCTGTTCCCCCTTGGTCAATTAATCCGCCGTCATGGTCTCCAATTCCACTGCTTCGCCGATGATATCCAGCTCCTCATCTCCACCAAGTCAATCTCCACCGCCACACACTCAATCCTGACAAACTGCATCACTGAAATAAAATCTTGGCTTCAAATCAATTTCCTCAAACTAAACTGTGACAAATCCGAAATCGTCATCATTGGACCAAAAACGCTCACCAAATCCACCCACAACTTCACCCTCAATATTGATGGTCTCCCAGTATCCACCTCACCTCACATCCGGAATCTTGGAATCATCTTTGATCAAACCCTCTCCTTCGACAAACACATCAAACACATCACAAAGACAGCCTTCTTCCACCTCAAAAACATCGCCCATCTCCGTCCATCCCTCTCCTCCACAGCTGCAGAAACCCTCATCCACACCTTCATCACCTCCCGTCTGGACTACTGCAACAGCCTCCTCTATGGTTCACCCTCAAAAATCATCAATAAACTTCAATACATTCAAAACTCCGCTGCCCGTCTACTCACCCACTCCCCGACCCGTGACAATATCACCCCCGTCCTCTACAAGCTCCACTGGCTCCCCATCCCCCAGAGAATCCAGTACAAAATCCTCCTCATGACCTACAAAGCCCTCCATAACCTGGCCCCATCCTACCTGACTGACCTCCTCCACAGACACACTCCCACCTGCACCCTCCGCTCTGCTGCTGCTAACCTCCTGTCCCCCCCCATCCGGACCAAACTTAGATCCTGGGGGGACAGGGCTTTCTCCATCGCTGCTCCCACCCTCTGGAACTCACTACCCCAAACCATCAGAGACTCCTCCTCACTCACCACATTCAAAACATCACTGAAGTCTCACTTGTTCAACACCGCCTTCAATCATTGACCGCCGCGCCACCTTATTCATCCTTTCCTGTTCGTTTATTTATTTATCTTTATGTTATATCTAATATGTAAAGCGTCTTTGGGTTTCTAGAAAAGCGCTATATAAATGTAATGCATTATTATTATTATTATTATTAATAAACATGTAATGCTATCGTTGTTCAGCATCAACTAACGTAGGTTTCTACGGTTACTAATTGTTTTAAACTTGGCAGATAAATGTTTCAAGAACTCCCGCTGTGTTTGTTTGTACACCCTGTCCCCAGATCCCCATCCTGTGCTTCACCTTTCAGCCGCTGCGGTTCACCAACACTGCCGGCACACAGACTCACACCCCAGTCGTCAAACATCCATGCACGATGCACTGGGCCCAACCAGGGCTGGACAATAGGAGATTTATTCCGGAATTTACACCCGGAACGAAGACCGCATTTACAAAGTTTAGACAATAGACAATAGGTGCAGGAGGAGGCCATTCAGCCCTTTGAGCCAGCACCGCCATTCAATGAGATCATGGCTGATCATTCTCAATCAGTACCCCGTTCCTGCCTTCTCCCCATTCCCCCTGACTCCGCTATCCTTAAGAGCTCTATCTAGCTCTCTCGCTCGCTCTATCTAGCTCTCTATCTCTTTAGAGATAGAAACATATGAAAATATCCCCTCCGCAGATGCTGCCTGACCCGCACTGAGTGCCTCCAGCACTTTGTATTTTGCCCCACATTCCAGCAGCTTGCGTTCCATTTCTATTTTTTTTCAGTTTAGAGATACAGCGCGGAAACAGGCCCTTCGGCCCCCCGAGTCCAGGCCGACCAGCGATCCCCGCACACTAACACTATCCTACGCACACTAGGGACAATTTACATTTATACCAAGCCAATTAACCTACACACCTGCACCTGGAAACATAGAACAATATCGAAGGTATCACAAAATGCTGGAGAAACTCAGCAGGTCAGGCAGCATCCAGGAGTCACACAGTACGGAAACAGGCCCTTTGGCTCCACTCATCCAAGCTGACCAAGATGTCCTGTAAAGCTAGTCCCATTTACCCACATTTGGCCCATATCCCTCTAAACCATTCCTATCCATGTACCTGTCCGAATGTCTTTTAAATGTAGTTATAGTACCTGCCTCGACTGAGGGGGGAAAGATTTTATAGGAATCTGAGGGGTAACGTTCTCACACAAAGGTGGTGGTGGGTGTATGGAATGAGCTGCTGGAGGAGGTAGTTGAGGCTGGGACTATTCCAATGTTTAAGAAACAGTTAGACAGGTACATGGATAGGACAGGTTTGGAGGGATATAGACCAAACGCAGGCAGGTGGGACTAGTGTAGCTGGGACATGTTGGCCGGTGTGGGCAAGTTGGGCGGAAGGGCCGGTTCCACGCTGTCTCATTCTAATCAGGCCACTGGATGTTTTCAAGAGAGAGTTAGATTTAGCTCTTAGGGCTAACGGAATCAAGGGATGTGGGGAGAAAGCAGGAACGGGGCAGCATCTCCGGAGAGAGGGACTTGGGTGACATTTCGGGGGGAGACATAAAACAATGTGAATGATCAGCCATGATCACATTGAATGGCGGTGCTGGCTCGAAGGGCCGAATGGCCTACTCCTGCACCTGTTGTCTATTGTCTATTGAGACCCTTCTTCAGATGGGGAGAATACTGATCAGTCAGATCATATTGTATTATTTCATCACAAAATGCTGGAGTAACTCAGCGGGTCAGGCAGCATCTCAGGAGAGAAGGAATGGGTGACGTTTCGGGTCGAGACCCTTCTTCAGACCTTGTATTATTTCATTCTTATTTATCTATCTATCTATCTATCTATCTATTTATTTATCTATCTAGTTCTTTATTTATTTATTTATTTGTTTATTTATCTATTTATTTACCTATTTATCTATTTATTTATTTATTTATTTACCTATTTATCTATTTATTTATTTATTTATTTATCTATTATCTATTTATTTATCTATTTATTTATTTAGTTATTTATTTATCTATTTATTTATTTATTTATTTATTTATCTATCTATTTATTTATTTACTTATCCATTTATTTATTTATCTATTTATTTATTTATTTATTTATCTATCTATTTATTTATTTACTTATCCATTTATCTATTTATCTATTTATTAATTTATTAATTAATTAATTTATTTATTTATTTATTAATTTATTAATTTATTTATTTACTTATTTATTTATTTATTTATTTATTTATTTATTTATTTATTTATTTATTTATTTATTTATTTATTTATTTACTTACTTACTTATTTATTTATTTATTTATTTGTTTATTTATTTATTTATTTATTTACTTACTTACTTATTTATTTATCTATTTATTTATTTGTTTATTTATTTATTTATTTATTTATTTATCCGGTCAATACAACAGATTGACCATACAGTTGTGAAAGTTAAATGGTACGAAATCATTGTATCATAAATAAAACAATATGATCACACATGATATTCTCTGACCGAAGAAAAATGTGTAGGCAGAAGCCAAAGCTGATTGTGCCTACCCTTAATACTTCACAAAGCATTACCCTAACTAGCCAAAATAGCAGTGAAACAAAACAATAAAGCAAAATATAAATTTTTAAAACACAACATCATAAGTCAGAAGCAGATAGACAAAACGTAGAAAGAAACACAAATATAATCAAGAACCATCATTTCTGTCATGTCAGTCTTTCAAATACAATATTTTTGAACATTTTCTTGAATTTACACATTAGTAATGTGTGTAAATTTAAATTATTTTAATTAACTGTGGCAAATATTCATACATTGATCCCTTTAACGGTCACACATCTATTTTTCACATTTGTCATATCATATCATATCATATCATATATATATAGCCGGAAACAGGCCTTTTCGGCCCTCCAAGTCCATGCCGCCCAGCGATCCCCGTACATTAACACTATCCTACACCCACTAGGGACAATTGTTACATTTACCCAGCCAATTAACCTACATACCTTACATGCCCTTACCCTCTTTTTTTCAAACATATAATTCCCCCTGAGTGGATACTTGCTCTCCCTCACTGAAACCAAACCCCTCAGATACAGTCAGGAAGTGTTCTTTCCTTTGCTCCAAACATTATTTGTAGGGTATTAAAGTCTACCAGGTCCATAGGTTTTAGCGCATATGATTTCATAAATAATGGGTTGGTTGGTTGGTTCATTATACTCATATTGTACATGGCTACCAGCAAGCCAGACCCTTGTGATCTTGTACACCTCAATAAGGTCACCCCTTAGCCTCCTACACTCCAAAGAAAAAAACTCCCAGCCTATCCACCCTCTCCCTGTAACTCAAACCCAGGAAAGCCTTTTAATCCCTTATTACATTAACTGCAAAACATCCACATTACACAGACGTAAAAAAATACATTTTGCGGTAGAGTTTTTTTTTTAACCTGTCAATTTTACACAGCTTATTTTGAAACCACCAGCAGAATGTTCTAAAATAATTATTCCTCAATTGTTTATTTGGATCCTTGCAAATTCACTCTCTCCTTTAGCTGCTTTTGAGATATATTTTACTTTGCCAAATATACGTCAGAAAATACCTTTCTGCTTTGCTCTATAATGATTTGTACTCTAGACTGGGATCATAATCGTAATCATAATCTTAGTTTATTAGCCAAGTTTGTGTTGCAGCAGCAGTTTGATTTGCTGTACGGTCATACCAATCAAATACAACTTATTTAGCCCATGGGTTCATTTTCCAAAGGAAGTATAATTGGACTGGTTAATGATATTCAGTAGCTAGAAGTGAGACTGCAGCTCAATGGATAGTGTGTAGGAAGAAATGGTTTAAACCAAAGATGCACACAAAAAGCTGGGGTCACTCAGTGGGTCAGGCAGCATCTCAGCCGAGAAGGAATAGGTGACAATAGACAATAGACAATAGGTGCAGGAGTAGGCCATTCGGCCCTTCGAGCCATTCAATGTGATCATGGCTGATCATTCTCATTCAGTATCCCGTTCCTGCTTTCTCCCCATACCCCCTGACTCCGCTATCCTTAAGAGCTCTATCTAGCTCTCTCTTGAATGTATTCAGAGAATTGGCCTCCACTGCCCTCTGAGGCAGAGAATTCCACAGATTCACAACTCTCTGACTGAAAAAGTTTTTCCTCATCTCTGTTCTAAATGGCCTACCCCTTATTCTTAAACTGTGGCCCCTGGTTCTGGACTCCCCCAACATTGCGAACATGTTTCCTGCCTCTAACATGTCTAACGCCTTAATAATCTTATACGTTTCGATAAGATCCCCTCTCATCCTTCCAAATTCCAGTGTATACAAGCCTAGTCGCTCCAGTCTTTCAACATATGACAGTCCCGCCATTCCGGGAATTAACCTAGTAAACCTACGCCTCACGCCCTCAATAGCAAGAATATCCATCCTCAAATTTGGAGACCAAAACTGCACACAGTACTCCAAGTGCGGCCTCACTAGGGCCCTGTACAACTGCAGAAGGACCTCTTTGCTCCTATACTCAACTCCTCTTGTTATGAAGGCCAACATTCCATTGGCTTTCTTCACTGCCTGCTGTACCTGCATGCTTCCTTTCAGTGACTGATGCACTAAGACACCCAGATCACGTTGTACGTCCCCTTTTCCTAACTTGACACCATTCAAATAATAATCTGCCTTCCTATTCTTACCACCAAAGTAGATAACCTCACACTTATCCACATTAAACTGCTTCTGCCATGCATCCGCCCACTCACACAACCTGTCCAAGTCATCCTGCAACCTCATAGCATCTTCCTCACTGTTCACACTGCCACCTAGCTTTGTATCATCGGCAAATTTGCTAATGGTACTTTTAATCCCTTCATCCAAGTCATTGATGTATATTGTAAATAGCTGCGGTCCCAACACCGAGCCTTGCGGTACCCCACTAGTCACTGCCTGCCATTCTGAAAGGGACCCATTTATCCCCACTCTTTGCTTTCTGTCTGTCAACCAACTTTCTATCCATGTCATTACCCTACCTCCAATACCATGTGCTCTAATTTTGCCCACCAATCTCCTATGTGGGACCTTGTCGAAGGCTTTCGAAAGTCGAGGTACACCACATCCACCGGCTCTCCCCTGTCAATTTTCCTAGTTACATCCTCAAAAAATTCCAGTAGATTAGTCAAGCACGATTTCCCCTTCGTAAATCCATGCTGACTCGGAACGATCCTGTTACTGCGATCCAAATGCTCAGCAATTTCGTCTTTTATAATTGACTCCAGCATCTTCCCCACCACTGATGTCAGATTAACTGGTCTATAATTTCCCGTTTTCTCTCTCCCTCCTTTCTTGAAAAGTGGGATAACATTAGCTACCCTCCAATCCACAGGAACTGACCCGGAATCTATAGAACATTGGAAAATAATTACTAATGACGTTTTGGGTCAAGACTCTTTTGGTCTGAAGAAGGGCCTCGACCTGAAAAGTCGCCTATTCCTTTTCTCCAGAGATGCTGCCTGACCCGCTGAGTTACTCCAACACTCTGTGAAACGTCACCTATCCATGTTCTCCACAGATGCTGTCTGACCCGCTGAGTTACTCCAGCACTCTGTGAAACGTCACCTATCCTTGTTCTCCACAGATGCTGCCTGACCCGCTGAGTTACTCCAGCACTCTGTGAAATGTCACTTATCCATGTTCTCCACAGATGCTGCCTGACCCGCTGAGTTACTCTAGCTTTTTGTGTCTATCTTAGAAGGATAGAGCCCACAGTAGAGGCAGCAACGTGGGAATTCAATTGGTCAAATCAACCTGCCTGTGCAATCTGTAAACCCTAACTTCAACCAATAGAGTCGTAGAGTGATACAGTGTGGAAACAGGCCCTTCGGCCCAACTTGCCCACATCGGCCAACATGTCCCAGTTACACTAGTCCCAAATGCCCACGTTTGGTCCACAACCCTCCAAACCTGTCCTATCCATGTACCTGTCTAACTGTTTCTTAAACGATGGGATAGTCCCAGCCTCAACTACCTCCTTTGGCGGCTTGTTCCATACATCCACCACCCTCTGTGTGAAAATGTTTCCCCTCAGGTTCCTATTAATTCTTTCCCCCTTCATCTTGAACCTATGTCCTCTGGTCCTCGATTCCCCTACTCTGGGCAAGAGACTCTGTGCACCTCAATTCAGCTTGGGTGACAAATCTTTCTTTTCAACAGGGCGATATTGGCAAAGAGAACTAGTTTCACTGCCAAAGAAATATCCTTGCTTCAGAAAGTGTTAAGTGTGAAATGCACAGTTTTCAAATATTTGCCCTTTTAAAAAAATAATTATTTGATTTTAATCTCGCTTAAAAAAAACAAAACTCCCAGACTGGATTTAATTTTTTATAAATAATTTCATTATTTTAACTTTCGCTGATATCAGCTGCATTTTAGTTCTTTTGATTTTAATCTTGCTTTAAAAACAAAACTCCAGATTGGACGTGGTTTATAAATATAGTTTCGTTACTTTAAGCCGCTGGTATCTGGTGTGTTTTTGGGGGCAGTCAGTGCCTGCTGGAGGTAAGACTGAAGGTCATTCACCTCATTTGTGGAAGCAAACCTCTCACCAATTCAGTCCCGTCCCGATCACTTCGAGCCATGCGGCTGATGTGGTGGAGATATCGAGGATGTTGCCGGGACTAGAGGGTGTGAGCTACAGGGAGAGGTTGAGCAGGCTGGGCCTCTATTCCATGGAGCACAGGAGGGCCTGCAGCGCGTTCCTGACCCCACCCCCACCCCCACCCCCACCCCCACCCCCACCCCCACCCCCACCCCCACCCCCACCCCCACCCCCACCCTACCCCCACCCCCACCCCCACCCCCATGTCCATCCCCACCCCCACCCCCACCCCTACCCCCAACCCCACCCCCACCCCCACCCCCACCCCCACCCCCACCCCACCACAACCCACCCCCACCCCCACCCCACCGCCACCCTCACCCCCATGTCCATCCCCACCCCTGGCAGCACGTTCCTGACCCCACCCCCACCCCCACCCCCACCCCACCACCCACACCCCACCGCCACCCCCACCCCCATGTCCATCCCCACCCCTGGCAGCGCGTTCCTGACGCCACCCCTACCCCCATCTCCACCCCGACCCTCACCCCTGGATGCGTGCTCCACGCCCCAACCCCACCCCTGGCAGTGCGTTCCACACCCCCACCCCCACCCCTGGCAGTACGTTCCACACCCCCACCCCCACCCCTGGATGTGTGTTCCACACCCCCACCCCCATCCCTGGCAGTGCGTTCCACACCCCCACCCCCACCCCTGGCAGTACGTTCCACACCCCCACCCCCACCCCTGGATGCGTGTTCCACACCCCCACCCCCACCCCTGGATGCGTGTTCCACACCCCCACCCCCACCCCTGGATGCGTGTTCCACACCCCCACCCCCACCCCTGGCAGTGCGTTCCATGCCTCCAGCACCTCCAGTCTTTGATGCTTGCTACCCTGAGAGGATTCTGCCTGCCTACTCTAGAACGGTCTACTCTAGAAGTAAGAGCTCTTGAGCATTGCCCAAATAATAGGTGGCATGGTGGCGCAGCGGTAGAGTTGCTGCCTTGCAGTAGCAAAGACATGGGTTCAATCCTGAACTCTGTGCTGTCTGCACGGAGTTTGCACGTTCTCCCCGTGACCTGATTGGGTTTTCTCCAGGAGTTTCGGTTTCCTCCCACACTACAAAGACGTGCAGGTTTGTAGGCTGACTGGCTTGGTGCAAATTGCAAATGCAAATTGTCCCTAGTGTGTGTGGGATAGTGTTAGTGTGCAGGGATCTCTGGTCGGCACGGACTTGATGGGCCGAAGGGCCTGTTTCCACTCTGTATCTCTAAACTAAACTAATTTCCAATAAATTGTTATTTTAGTTTTGCCTATATCTTCTTTCTATAGCTGTGCACGTTTTTTAAATCTTTTTATATATATATTCTTTTGAACTCTAGCTGCCTGTCCATTGATGCAAGGAAGTGATCTTTTGCATTATGTATCAGCTGTCCTTTGTTCTGCTGTCTTTCATTTCAACCTGTTAAGATGCCTGTTTATGTTGTTCTATTGAAATAAATACACCGTAGAGTGATACAGCAGGGAAACAGGCCCTTCGGCCCAACTAGTCCATGCTGACCAACATGCCCCATCTCCCTTAGTCTCATTTGGCCCATATCCTTCTAAACCTTCCCTATGCATGTACTTGTCCAATGTCTTTTAAACGTTGTTATTGTATAACAAGCCTCATCTACCACCACTGGCAGACACGAAAAAACTGGTCAGGCAGCATCTGTGGAGAACGTAGATAGGTGACGTTTCACAGAGTGCTGGAGTAACTCAGCGGGTCAGGCAGCATCTGTGGAGAACGTGGATAGGTGACGTTTCACAGAGTGCTGGAGTAACTCAGCGGGTCAGGCAGCATCTGTGGAGAACGTGGATAGGTGACGTTTCACAGAGTGCTGGAGTAACTCAGCGGGTCAGGCAGCATCTGTGGAGAACGTGGATAGGTGACGTTTCACAGAGTGCTGGAGTAACTCAGCGGGTCAGGCAGCATCTGTGGAGAACGTGGATAGGTGACGTTTCACAGAGTGCTGGAGTAACTCAGCGGGTCAGGCAGCATCTGTGGAGAACGTGGATAGGTGACGTTTCACAGAGTGCTGGAGTAACTCAGCGGGTCAGGCAGCATCTGTGGAGAACGTGGGTGACCTTTCAGGTCGAGACCCTTCTTCAGACTGAGAGTCAAGAGAAAGGGGAACGTGAGATATACACAGAGCCAAGGAGAAATTAATGGAGGATATCATCCTCTGTTGTTATAGTACCTCCTCTGGCAGCCCGCTCCATACACCCACCACCCTCTGTGTGAAAAAGTTACCCCTCAGGTTCCTATTAATGTTGCCCCCTCGGGTTCCTATTGAAATCTCTCCCCTCGAATCTTAAACCTATGTCGTCTGGCTCTTAATTCCCCTACTCTGGGTATAAAGACTCAGTGCGTCCTCCTTACATGTTCCCCTCATGATTTTCTACACCTCTATAAAGATCACCCCTCATCCTCCTGCACCCCAAGGGTTAAAGTCCTAGCCTGCCCCAACCTCTCCCTGTAGCTCAGTCCCTCCAGTCCTGGCAACGCGCTCTTTTTTCCTTCTTGTTTTCTGTTGTTTAAGAAATAATTGTGAAGACAGTTCTGTATATTGAGACAGAAATTCAATTATTATAATTTTCAGAAAACAGTAACTGTATATTTTGCTTTTGGATTAATGTGGTGGGATTCGGTTGCCATGGTCGCCATTCCCAGTTGACCTCCACGATGTTTAATCTGGCATGAATTTGCAAAGTATTGTGGCAATATTATTAATGGGTCACTGTGGGGTGAAGTGGAGTAACAAAGGTTTAGATAACTGTGTGAGACTAATCTGAGCTCTCTCGCGCTTTTAACTGCATGGGTTGGAACATCTGACTCCGCCTGACAAGCCCTGCGGATAATTGCTAAGGCAAGCGGATTGGGAAACGGTTTTGTGAAAAAATAAAGACATTCTTTCAACGAGAGAGGGATTTGATTCTGCCAATTAAAGGTCAATGGGAAATTATGAAAGGGGTTAGAGAGGGTCGACAGTCAGATAAGCACAGAGTGCTGGAGTAACTCAGCGGGTCAGGCAGCATCTGTGGAGAACATGGATAGGTGATGTTTCACAGAGTGCTGGAGTAACTCAGCGGGTCAGGCAGCATCTGTGGAGAACATGGATAGGTGACGTTTCACAGAGTGCTGGAGTAACTCAGCAGGTCAGGCAGCATCTGTGGAGAACATGGATAGGTGACGTTTCACAGAGTGCTGGAGTAACTCAGCGGGTCAGGCAGCATCTGTGGAGAACTTGGTTTCAGGTGGCCACAGATGAGTGTAGCATTTCTGCGTGGTTTACCCAAGATGTATAATAACACTTATATTATAGTTCTGAGCGTTGTGGCAGGGCGTTCCAGGCCCTCAGCACTCTGGGTAACAGCAAAACCTGCCTCACACGTCAGCTTTTAATTTTGCCCCTGTCACCTGGCACTCTTTTAGAAAGGGGGTGAGGACGAACTTCTTCAGTCAGAGGGTGGTGAATCTGTGGAACTCATTGCCACAGAGGGCTGTGGAGGACAAGTCAGTGGATGTTTTTTTCAGGCAGAGATTTTTTTAAGACAAGTTCTTGATTAGAACGTGTGTCAAGGGTTATGGGGAGAAGGCTGGAGAATGGGATTTGGAGGCAGAGATCAGCCATGATTGAATGGCGGAGTGGATTCGATGGGCCGAACGGCCTAATTTTACTCCTATAACTCGTGAACGTGAGCCTTAATGCTAAGGCCTCTGGTCTCTGACACTTTCACTCTGGGTAAACAGTCTTGACTGTCTACCCTGTCGAGGTCCCCTAGAATATGAAATAATTGGCAGTTCAAGGTGACTCTTGCCTTAGTTTATTTTTCTCTTTGGACCACGTTAAGGAGAAGCATTTGTAATGAGGTTGCTTTGCATGAAATGTTTATGAGAATGAACCTCAGGAGTAGTGTGTTCCGTGATCAGAGACCGCACACGTGCGAGTGTATCAGCCGGTGTTAAAATATTCAAAGTGACGCTCCAAGAGCCTTGGGCTTCGTCACCAGACAAGCAGGCAGTGCCTGGACTGCCCACGACACTGAGGCATGGGCTAATTGCTTTGCTGTCCATGTATCAGAGCCACAGCTTGGAACCCAACTCCACAAACTCCACATCGAAGTTACCCAAAGCTTCTGCAAGGGTTGCCAACTCATAGAAACATAGAAAATAGGTGCAGGAGGAGGCCATTTGGCCCTTCGAGCCAGCACCGCCATTCATTGTGATCATGGCTGATCATCCACAATCAGTAACCCGTGCCTGCCTTCTCCCCATATCCCTTGATTCCACTAGCCCCTAGAGCTCTATCTAACATGCCCGTTATATACAGCCATGAACAACAAAACTTCATAAAAAGCTGTTCATAGCAAAATAAATTATATTATAGTACTCTGATGTAGAAATAATGAAACACGAAAAAGTGGGATGCTTCCAAAAACTGGGTTCCTTGATCCACAATGGAATAGCAAGAGACACAATAAACAAAATCATACTTTATACTTTGACGTTTCACAGAGTGCTGGAGTAACTCAGCGGGTCAGGCAGCATCTGTGGAGAACATGGATAGGTGACGTTTCACAGAGTGCTGGAGTAACTCAACGGGTCAGGCAGCATCTCTGGAGAACATGGATAGGCAATGTTTCTGGTTGGGGTCCTTCTTCATACTACAACTGGAAATGTCACCTATCGATGTTCTCCAAAGATGTTGCCTGACCCGCTGAGTTACTCCAGCACTTCTGCACAAGATTCCGGCATCTGCAGTTCATTGTTGCACATCACTTAAGTTGGTAGGATGATGGAAGATTACTTCCGATCTGCCACATGAGTGGTATACAGTGGCACACCACGCTTTATAGTTTAGAGATACAGCGATAAATCCATTTTAGTTTAGAGGTACAGCGTGGAAACTAGCCCTTCTGTTCACCAAGTCCGCACAACCAGCGATCCCCGCACACCAGCACTATCCCACACACACTAGGGTCAATTTACAATCTTTACTGAGGCCAATTACCCTACAATAGACAATAGGTGCAGGAGGAGGCCATTCGGCCCTTCGAGCCAGCACTGCCATTCAATGTGTTCATGGCTGATCATTCTCAATCAGTACCCCGTTCCTGCCTTCTCCCCATACTCCCTGACTCCACTATCCTTAAGAGCTCTATCTAGCTCTCTCTTGAATGCATTCAGAGAATTGGCCTCCACTGCCTTCTGAGGCAGAGAATTCCACAGATTCTCTCTGACTGAAAAGGTTTTTCCTCATCTCAGTTCTAAATGGCCTACCCCTTATTCTTAAACTGTGGCCCCTTGTTCTGGATTCCCCCAACATTGGGAACATGTTTCCTGCCTCTAACGTGTCCAACCCCTTAATAATCTTATACGTTTCGATAAGATCTCCTCTCATCCTTCTAAATTCCAGTGTAAACGTGCACCTTTTTGGAGTGTGCATAGAAACAGGAACACCTGTGGAGACTGCACGTGGTCGCGGGGAGAACGTACAAACTGCACACAGACAGCACCCGTAGTCAGGATGGAACCCGGGTCTCAGCCGCTGTGAGGCTACAACTCTACCGCTGCGTCACCGCGCCGCCCCAAATTACAAAGAAAAACTGAATAAAAACAAATGGAGGGAAATCTTTTCGCCACCGAAATGCAAGCAAATTATGCAGAACCCATTTAGTTTATTTACAGCAACTGCCAAGAGCTTTCAAAAAGCATCCTCAGCAATGGGAGCAACCAATGGTGTGCGTTTCAAGTGTTATCCTTCCTATGCTGAGCTGAGAGAAATCATTTTAACTCTGTAACACCTTAATGTAACAAATTATTTTAACACCTGACATCGGGTGCTGTCTGTGTGGAGTTTGCACGTTCTCCCCGTGACCACGTGGGTTTCCTCCGGGTGCTCCGGTTTCCTCCCACATCCCAGAGACGTGCGGGTTTGTAGGTTAATCGGCCCCTCTGTAAATTGCCCCCTAGTGTGCAGGGAGTGGGTGGGAAAGTGGGATAAGATGGAACATGTGGCCCACAGCCACAAATCACTACAGAGAGTGGTGAAGCCGGCACAGCACATCACTGGCAACTGCCTCCTGGCCATTCAGGACATTCTCTACCGGCGGTGCCTGCGGAAGGCACGCAGCATCATCAAGGACCACAGCCACCCAGCACGCAGGCTGTTCTCCTTGTTACCGTCAGGCAGACGATACAGGAGTATGGTTGCACGTACCACCAGACTTAAGAACAGTTTCTACCATCAGGCCATCAGGCTTCTAAACTCATAAACACATTTCACATCATATATGTTGATTATTTTTTAATATTGTCTTTTTAACTATTTTTAATATTGTACCTTACTAATGTGATTTTAACTTATTTATCCTTGGAATATTACTGCTGAGGTGACCCGTTGTCTTGTCAAATACATTTCATTGTATCGTTGACCCTGTGCCAACCTACATATGACAAATAACATTTATTATTATTATTATATTAAAATGTATTATTATTATAACTAGTGTGAACGGTTGATCGCTGGTCGGCGTGGACTTGGCGAGCTGAAGGGCCTGTTTCCAGGTGGTATCTCTGAACTAAATTTTTAAATTGCAAGCTCCAGATTGTCAAGAACAATAATGGGTGCCATTTCGGGTCGAGATCCTTCTTCAGACTGAAGAAGGGTCTCGACCCGAAACGGCACCAATTCCTTCTCTCCTGAGATGCTGCCTGACCTGCTGAGTTACTCCAGCACTCTGTGAAACGTCACAGTGAAACATAGAAACATAGAAAATAGGTGCAGGAGTAGGCCATTCGGCCCTTCGAGCCTGCACCGCCATTCAATATGATCATGGCTGATCATCCAACTCAGTATCCCGTACCTGCCTGGACAGGCTAGATGCAGGAAGATTGTTCCCGATGTTGGGGAAGTCCAGAACAAGGGGTCACAGTTTAAGGATAAGGAGGAAGTCTTTTAGGACCGAGATGAGAAAGTTTTTTTTCACACAGAGAGTGGTGAATCTGTGGAATTCTCTGCCACAGAAGGTAGTTGAGGCCAGTTCATTGGCTATATTTAAGAGGGAGTTAGATGTGGCCCTTGTGGCTAAAGGGATCAGGGGGTATGGAGAGAAGGCAGGTACAGGTTACTGAGCTGGATGATCGGCCATGATCATAATGAATGGTAGTGCAGGCTCGAAGGGCCGAATGGCCTACTCCTGCACCTATTTTCTATGTTTCTATGTTGCTATGACCCGCTGAGTTACTCCAGCACTCTGTGAAACGTCACCTATCCATGTTCTCCACAGATGTTGCCTGAACCGCTGAGTTACTCCAGCACTCTGTGAAATAAATACCTTCGATTTGTACCAGCATCTGCAGTTATTTTCTTACAAGAACAATAGAGGGATGATTTAATGGCGTATTTACTCGGGGAGTGAAGCAAGGCGTTTCACAGTACTGAGCATTCCACAGCACTCGAGACTACGCTTGGATAACATGACATGGTGGCAGGTGAAGGCTTGGAGGTGGTATCTCATGGCAGAAGATAACGCTGGATGGTGGGAAGGTTTAGACAGGGAATGGAAAGCGTGGGGTCTGGACAGCTGCAAGCACAGATGGAGCAATCCAAGCCAACGATTGTCCTGCAGCCAAACTCTGGGAGGTGGAAAGGATTACTGCGGTCAGAAGGTGAAGGAGGATTTAGAGCAAATAATTGCCAATTCTAAAAATCAAGATTTTGTTAAACAGAGGTAGAATCAGTCAGCAGGCAGAATGTGGAGAGGGATTTATATAGTACGAAACCAAGTGGACACGTTGGGTCCAGACCTCTCCTGCATTAGTGCAACCCCCTCTCCTCCCCTTCCCCCTCCCCGCTCCACCCCCCCCCCCCCCCCAAGTATTCAAGACAGACTTGGATATAGCTCTTAGAGCTAATGGAAGCAAGGAATATGGGGAGAAAGCAGGAACGGGGTACTGATTCTGGATGATCAGCCATGATCATATTGAATGGCGATGCTGGCTCGAAGGGCCGAATAGCCTACCCCTGCACCTATTTTCTATGTTTCTAAGTCAGTGGATATTTTTAAGGCAGAGATAGATAGATTCTCGATTAGGACGGGTGTCAGGGGTTACGGGGAGAAGGCAGGAGAATGGGGTTAGGAGGGAGAGATAGATCAGCCATGATTGAATGGCGGAGTAGAGTTGATGGGCTGAATGGCCTAATTCTACTCCTATCACTTATGACCTTATGGTGAAACATAGAAACATAGAAAATAGGTGCAGGAGTAGGCCATTCAGCCCTTCAAGCCTGCACCGCCATTCAATATGATCATGGCTGATCATCCAGCTCAGTAACCTTTACCTCCCTTCTCTCCATACCCCCTGATCCCTTTAGCCACAAGGGCCACATCTAACTCCCTCTTAAGTATAGCTAATGAACTGGCCTCAACTACCTTCTGTGGCAGAGAATTCCACAGACTCACCACTCTCTGTGTGAAGAAATGTTTTCTCATCTCGGTCCTAAAAGACTTCCCCCTTATCCTTAAGCTGTGACCCCTGGTTCTGGACTTCCTCAACATCGGGAACAATCTTCCCGCATCTAGCCTCTCCAACCCTTTAAGAATTTTATATGTTTCTATAAGATCCCCCCTCAGTCTTCTAAATTCCAGCGAGCATAAGCCGAGTCTATCCAGTCTTTCTTCATATGAAAGTCCTTCCATCCCAGGGATCAATCTGGTGAACCTTCTCTGTACTCCCTCTAAGGCTAGAATGACTTTGCTCAGATTAGGAGACCAAAACTGTACACAATACTCACCCAGGTCACGGGGACAACGTACGAACTCCGTACCGACAGTAACCTGTGGTCAGGATCGAACCTGAGTCTCTGGTGCCTAATTCTGCTCCTGTCACTTACGAACAAGGTGCAATAGTAATCAGAAGTGTGGATGGTGGGTGATTTACGGCCCTCTGACCCAGGGCTACAAGGACCTCTCGTGGTGTGTCTGTTCCCAGCCAGAGAGCAGGGAGCAGGCAACTGAGCCTCGCCATTTCCGAGCCCATTTGGAAGTCACACTGGTCGTAAAGACAAACTAAATATTTTACTTGCAGCGGCTGTTTCTTGAATCAGCTCGGGGTCGCTGTGAGAAAACAAAGGTTATATTTTTTTGTCAATGCGCTGCCCCATGGTGGAACACCAGGTAAGCTGACAATGGTGGACACTGGGAGACTCGTCTACCCTGCTCCATGTAAACAGCAATCCATCACTCAACATCTGCAGAAATGATCTGCTCTCAACCCCTTCAAATTGCTCATAAATTAGAAAAGACAATGTATAAACAGAGCTGTGATCTGAGGCTCTATATGGCGCTGGTCAGGCCACATTTGGAGTAACTGAACAAATGTGGGCCCCATATCTGAGGAAGGATGTGCTGGCTCTGGGGAGGGACATAGAAACATAGTAAATAGGCGCAGGAGGAGGCCATTCGGCCCATCAACAACTCCGCCTTTCAATCATGGCTGATCTATCTCTCCCTCCTCACCCCTTGATTAGAACGGGTGACAGGGTTCTGGGGAGAAGGCAGGAAAATGGGATTAGGTGGCAGCGACCAGCCACGATTGAATGGCGGAGTAGGCTCGATGGGCCGAATGGCCTAATTGTGCTCCTATCACTTGTGAATGTGTGTGCAATTGAGATGCTTATTACATGACTCACCCAAGGAGCAGCGTAGACCATTCGAAGCACCTTACAATGTCTAGCTGCCCAACAGATTTAAGATAAACTATTTGGGGGGCTGCAACGCAATAGAGGAACATTTTGAAGGCCCAAAGGACTAAACGCCCATTTCAATAGTCGACCTTGTTGGTAAACAACCATGACAAAATCAAGACCGAGTTATGAGTGAAAGATTGATTAAAAATCGCATCCCAACAATCTTTGTCCAATATTCTGGTGTTAATTGTCTACAGAGGGGAATATAGATAGGCCAAATAATCATTGTCATCGCTGGTGAGACCACACTGCGGGCAGTTCAGGTTGCCCGGCTTCAGGAAGTATGTCATTGAGTTGGAAAGGGTGCAGAAGAGATTCACCAGGATGTTACCTGGGCTTGCGGGCTTGTGTTACAGGGAGAGGGTGGATAGGCTGGGAGTTTTGTCTTTGGAGTGTAGGAGGCTGAGGGGTGACCTTATTGAGGTGTACAAGATCACGAGGGGCATGGATAAAGTGAACACTCACAGTCTTTTCCCCAGGATAGAGGATTCTAAAACTAGAGGGCACAGGGTTAAGGTGAGAGGGGAGGGATTTAAGAGGGACCTCAGGGGCAACTTTTCCACTCAGGGGGAAGTCAGTATCTGGAATGAACTGCCAGAAGAGGCTATAAAAGTGGATAAATTTATGACTTTTAGGCCGATCAGTTCAGTTTATTGTCACATGTACCGAGGTACAGTGAAAAACCTTTGTTGCGTGCTAACCAGTCAACAGAATGATTACAATCGATCCATTTACAGTGTTACAGATACATGATAAGGGAATAATGTTCAGCGCAAGGTAAAGCCAGCAAAGTCTGAGATATATGGATAGCAAAGGGTGAGATGGAACATGGGCCAAATGGAGACAAAATACACAAACCCAATGTGCCAACTCGGTTGGCATGGGCTAGGTTGGTGGAGGGCATCTTTGTACCTGTACAAATGTCTTTTTTAGTTCTCTTAAAGTAAAGTTCTAATGACTAAGTTCCAATGAATCTGAGAGGGAGAAAGGGCTTAATTAAATATGGAATTCTCTGCACAGAATTTGTGGAATTCTCTGCCGTAGAAGGCAGGGGAGGCCAATTCACTGGATGAATTTAAAAGAGAGTTAGATAGAGCTCTAGGGGCTAGCGGAATCAAGGGATATGGGGAGAAGGCAGGCACGGATTGTGGATGATCAGCCGTGATCACAATGAATGGCGGTGCTGGCTTGAAGAGCCAAATGGCCTCCACCTGCACTTATTTTCTATGTTTCTATGAGTTGGCGACCTTTGCAGAAGCTTTGGGTAACTTTGATGTGGAGTTTGGGGAGTTGGTTTCTACCCATATCCCTTGATTCCGCTAGCCCCTAGAGCTCTATCTAACTCTCTTTTAAATTCATCCAGTGAATTGGCCTCCACTGCCCTCTGCGGCAGAGAATTCCACAAATTCACAACTCTCTGATTTTTTTTTTTCTTACCTCAGTTTTAAATGGCCTCCCCTTTATTCTCAGACTGTGGCCCCTGGTTCTGGACAGTGGGAACGTTTTTCCTGCATCTAGCTGCAAGGGAAGGTAGGCTGAGGCACCCTAGCTGAATAGTGACAACATTTAGAGCTTTTAAGGATAGAACAAGATAGAGCTCTTAAGGATAGCGGAGTAAGGGGGTACGGGGAGAAGGCAGGAACGGGGTACTGATTGAGAATGATCAGCCATGATCACATTGAATGGCGGTGCTGGCTCGAAGGGCCGAATGGCCTCCTCCTGCACCTATTGTCTATTGTCTATTAAGAAATTTACTGATTCTGCTCTGAGAACTCATGAACGTGCTCAGAATGATTCCTGAACTCGTCCAATTGGAAACGAGAAGAACAAAACATGAAATCTTCCTTGGCCAAACTCAGTGACAGGAGGTAAGGGTTTGAAGTTACGCCCTGACTAGACCTTGGAGGAGACGGGTATCTACGTTCTGGCAATGTCAACATGAAGACATGTGGACACCACAAGCATGCAGTTCTGAAAGGCAATGAATGACTACCACATGTATTAGAACCTGGCCCTTTCAGTAGCTTTTCCTCATTATTCATGTCTCCACTGGCAGCTGATCAGAACTCTCTCTCTCTCTCTCTCTCTCTCTCAGCCAACAGACAAACCAAAGTGAGTCAGAGAGTCATACAGCACGGAAACAGGCCCTTCTGCCCAGCTCATCCGTACCATCCAAGATGCCCCATCTTCTTAGGACTGAGATGAGGGAAAACTTTTTCACCCAGAGAGTTGGAATTCTCTGCCACAGAAGGCAGTGGAGGCCAATTCACTGGATGTTTTCAAGAGAGAATTAGATACAGCTCTTCGGGCTAACGGAATCAAGGGATATAGGGAAAAAGCAGGAACAGGGGACTGACTTTGGATGATCAGCCATGATCATATTGAATGGTGGTGCTGGCTTAAAGGGCCGAATGGCCTACTCCCGCATCTATTTTCTATGTTTCCATGTTACACTAGTTCCACCTGCCCATGTTTGATCCATATCCCTCAGTCTAAACCTTTATTATCCATGTACCTGTCCAAATATGTTTTTTTTAAGGTAGACACAAAATGCTGGAGTAACTCAGCGGGACAGGCAGCATCTCGGGAGAAAAGGAATGGGTGACGTTTTGGGTCGAGACCCTTCTCCAGACTGATGGCCCGAAACGTCACCCATTCCTTCTCTCCCGAGATGCTGCCTGACCCGCTGAGTTACTCCAGCACTCTGTGAAACGTCACCTATCCATGTTCTCCACAGATGCTGCCTGACCCGCTGAGTTACTCCAGCATTGTGGGTCTACCTTCGATTTAGACCAGCATCTGCAGTTTTTTTTCCTACACATGTATTTTTTAAATGTTGATACAGCATCTGCCACAACCACCTCGTCTGGCAACTCGTTCCATACACTCACCTTCCTCTAAGTGAAAAGTTCCTATTAAATCTTTCATGTCTCATCTCAAATTTATGTCCTCTGGTTCTTGATTCCCCTGCCATGGATACAAAACTCTGCACATTCAGACTGTCTATTCCCCTCATGATTTTATCCACCTCTATTAGATCACCCCTCATCCTCCTGCGCTCCAGGGAATAGCGTGCCAGCCTGCCCCAACCTCTCCCTGTAGCTCAGGCCCTCGAGTCCCAGCCTGCCCCACCTCTCCCTGTAGCTCAGGCCCCACGAGTCCCAGCCTGCCCCACCTCTCCCTGTAGCTCAGGCCCCTCGAGTCCCAGCCTGCCCCACCTCTCCCTGTAGCTCAGGCCCCTCGAGTCCCAGCCTGCCCCAACCTCTCCCTGTAGCTCAGGCCCTCGAGTCCCAGCCTGCCCCAACCTCTCCCTGTAGCTCAGGCCCCTCGAGTCCCAGCCTGCCCCAACCTCTCCCTGTAGCTCAGGCCCTCGAGTCCCAGCCTGCCCCACCTCTCCCTGTAGCTCAGGCCCCTCGAGTCCCAGCCTGCCCCACCTCTCCCTGTAGCTCAGGCCCCTCGAGTCCCAGCCTGCCCCAACCTCTCCCTGTAGCTCAGGCCCCTCGAGTCCCAGCCTGCCCCAACCTCTCCCTGTAGCTCAGGCCCCTCGAGTCCCAGCCTGCCCCAACCTCTCCCTGTAGCTCAGGCCCCTCGAGTCCCAGCCTGCCCCAACCTCTCCCTGTAGCTCAGGCCCCTCGAGTCCCAGCCTGCCCCAACCTCTCCCTGTAGCTCAGGCCCCACGAGTCCTAGCAACATCCTTGCAGAAATTTACATGACCAGGCCCACCCACCGATCTCCCGGCACCCTTGGCCCCAGAGCCTTTCCGGATTATCCGTGTTGCCGGGCCAACAGAGGTCACGGCCTCCGAGAGGAGTCCGACGGTTCCGGAACGTTCCGCCTCGGCCGCCGAGGGGAGGGGCCGAGATACCGGCCGGCAAAGTCGGCCTGGGGAGTCGGCGGTGGGAACGGATCTGCCGGCTCGGGCCGGGCCGGAGTTCCAGAGCCCCGGCAGCAGGGGGCAGAGTCCACCCGCCGACCGGCCGCGGAAGTCCCGATGAGGTGGAGATCGGCCGCCTCACCCGGCCTGGGGGCCACATCGTCGGGGGGACTTCCAGGGGGGGTTTCAAGTGCGGCCTTGTAATTTTGTCCGGATTAAAGGAGATGCCGGAAAATCGGTAGTGGAGCTCTATCACATAAAGTTGTTTCGTCACATATCAATGGGTCTGATGAAACCCAATTTAATTTTGTTATAGAAACATAGAAACGTAGAAAATATATGCAGGAGGAGGTCATTTGGCCCTTTGAGCCAGCACCACCATTCACTGCAGTGCAGCGTAGCTTCACGAGGTTAATCCCTGGGATGGCGGCACTGTCATATGAGGAAAGATTGAAAAGACCGGGCTTGTATTCACTGGAGTTTAGAAGGTTGAGAGGGGATCTTATAGAGATATATAAGATTATAAAAGGACTGGACAAGCTAGATGCAGGAAAAATGTTCCCAATGTTGGGGGTGTTCAGAACCAGGGGCCACAGTCTAAGAATAAAGGGGAGGCCATTTAAAACTGAGGTGAGAAGGAACTTTTTCACCCAGAGAGTTGTGAATTTGTGGAATTCTCTTCCACAGAGGGCAGTGGAGGCCAAATCACTGGATGGATTTAAGAGAGAGTTAGATAGAGCTCTAGGGGCTAGTGGAATCAAGGGATATGGGGAGAAGGCAGGCACGGGTTACTGATTGTGGATGATCAGCCATGATCACAGTGAATGGCGGTGCTGGCTCAAAGGGCCGAATGGCCTCCTCCTGCACCTATTTTCCATGTTTCTACGTTACATAGTGATCATGGCTGATCATCCACAGTCAGTAACCTGTGCCTGCCTTCTCCCCATATCCCTTGATTCCACCAGCCCCCAGAGCTCTATCGAACATGGTAAACATATTCTGCTGTGCTGAGGCAAGTAAGAATTTCATTGTTCTATCTGGGACAAATGGCAATGAAACACTCTTGACTCGTAAAATAATTTGGATTTGAAGCAAAACTCTGTGCTGATCTTTGAGCCTGAAGAAGGGTCTCGCCCCGAAACGTCAATCATTCCCTCTCTCCTGAGATGCTGCCTGACCCGCTGAGTTACTCCAGCATTTTGTGATACCTTTAAAATAACCTCTGACGTTTTCTTCTCCCCCTGTACCACGAACATACATACAGCAGTGGTAGAACAATGTACGAAAAATAGTTTTGTATTCTGGAGTTTATTATGGAATGATAAATGTTACATAAGATCGTAACCCTGGGGCATTTGTTCTCAGTGCACTGTACCCAGTGTGAAGTGAGCTTCATTAAATAAGCCACCGCTGGAGTCTGGGTTGACATAATGCCGATGGACAAGACAGATCTGAAGTTCGACTACCAGGGTTTTTTCAGCGCTGGTGGGTATTTTCTACAAAGTAAGTTTGCTTTTGCCTCATCAAAGTTGAAACACGGTTCAGTTAACGAGGCTCTCCTCTGATCCGCGACAAAGGGCTTGGTTTGATTTTTGCTGCACTGATTAAAGGAACAGAGACTTGCTCTGCGGAAACCAACACCATCTAAGCCGAGACGTTGCTTGTCCCTGAGCCGTGGCTGACTTCAAATAAGATGACGTCGAAGCATCGAAACATGGAAAATAGGTGCAGGAGGAGGCCATCTGGCCCTTTAGAGCCAGCACCGCCATTCACTGTGATCATGGCTGATCGTCCACATAATGATACGATACCATACGATAGAACTTTATTTATCCCAGGAGGGAAATTGATCTGCCAACCGTTATAAAACACAACACGATGCATGTAACATGATATTAAAGTAACGAGTGGAAGTCCAGGATTGAGGAATGTGCAAAGATTGTGGAGGGGGGGTTGGGATAAGAGGGGGAGGGAGTCAGTCTCAGTCTACCCCTCGACAGAAGGGGGAGGGGTTGCACAGTGTGATAGCCACAGGGAAGAAGGATCTCCTGTGGTGTTCGTTCTGTGCTGCATCTTGGTGGGACCAGTCTGTTGCTGAAGGTGCTCCACAGTTTGACCAGTGTGTCATGGAGGGGGTGAGCTGTATTGTCCAGGATGCTCCACAGGTTGACCAGTGTGTCATGGAGGGGGTGAGCTGTATTGTCCAGGATGCTCCACAGTTTGGCCAGTGTGTCATGGAGGGGGTGAGCTGTATTGTCCAGGATGCTCCACAGTTTGGCCAGTGTGTCATGGAGGGGGTGAGCTGTATTGTCCAGGATGCTCTGCAGTGCTTTGCCATCACTACAAAATGCAAAGAATGGACCCACACCCCCCCATGCAGCTCCACCTGGCATTTGTCCGCTCAAGAAACAGGATAGCACAGTCCTCTCTGCCTCATAACAAAGACACAAAGTGCTGGAGTAACTTGGCGGGCCAGGCAGCCTCTAAGGTGCGGCACTCTATGTGTCACGTGCAATGATAGATTTTTTTAGATTTAGAGATACAGCGCGGAAACAGGCCCTTCGGCCCACCGGGTCCGCGCCGCCCAGCGATCCCCGCACATTAACACTATCCTACACACGCTAGGGACAGTTTTTACATTTACCCAGTCAATTAACCTACATACCTGTAGGTCTTTGGAGTGTGGGAGGAAACCGAAGATCTCGGAGAAAACCCACGCAGGTCACGGGGAGAACGTACAAACTCCGTACAGACGGCGCCCGTAGTCGGGATCGAACCCGAGTCTCCGGCGCTGCATTCGCTGTAAGGCAGCAACTCTACCGCTGCGCCACTGTGCTGCCCATATACTAGAGGAACAAGATAGGCCACTCGACCCTAAAAACCGTAGTACGTCACGGCGGCCATTTTAGTAGGCAGAAACTTGCAGAAACTTTTTAAAAGAAAGATAACAAAAATCTGTGAGTTGATAGATGAGATACATTCTGCATTTTAAAGGTATCATCACATGTACTGTTCCCCCAAAACGCTGATTACACTGCGAGAGGCATAACGAGCGGCGGGTTTTGCGTACTAAAATGGCTCCTTTGCGTGCTACACTTCAGTGTAGGCGATTTCAACGGAGTGGTTCATCTTGTTCCTCTAGTATCTTTAGTATCTTTGGTCACGTGTACCGAGCTACAGTGAAATTCATTTACGAAGTTCAGTACATAAGCACTAAGATACATCTTAGATAAGCATCTCCGATACTGTACAAGTGTATAGCAGTAGTAAGCTGAGACAGTCGATGGCACGGTGGCACAGCAGTAGAGTTGCTGCCTTACAGCGAATGCAACGCCAGAGACCCGAGTTCGATCCTGACCACTGGCGCTGTCTGTACGGAGTTTGTACGTTCTCCCCGTGACCTGCGTGGGTTTTCTCCGAGATCTTCGGTTTCCTCCCACACTCCAAAGACATGCAGGTTTGTAGGTTAATGGCTGGGTGTAAATGTTAAAAATAATTGTCCTTAGTGGGTGTAGGATAGTGTTAGTGTGCGGGGATCGCTGGGCGGTGCGGACCCGGTGGGCCGAAAGGGCCTGTTTCCGCGCTGTATCTCTAAATCTAAACTAAAGTAGGCAGAGTCGCCAGTTTGGCACCATTTCCAAGTCGCAGTAGTTGTACAGGCTGGGATCTTGTCCTGACCATGAAGGCCTGTTGAATCTCTGGAGAACATGGATACGTGGTGTTCGTGGTTAACACCCTCTTCAGACCGATTGTGGTGGGGGAGGGTTTTGAAAGCTGGGAGCGAGGAGGGGCAGGACAGAGCCCGGCAGGTAATAGGTTGCTACAGTTGAGCGGATGTTTAGATAGGCTGAAGGTTGCACAACGGCCAAAGGTTCAAAGGCAAAAGGTGTGAGAGAATGAGATCAGGGGAGGAGATGTGAAACGTTAAGCCAGGGCAAGGGATATAAGGATTGGACAATTCAATGTTCATGCCAATGGGTTGTCAACAATTCTCTGCCTCCTGTCTTACGTCTGAAGAAGGGTCCCGACCTGAAACTTCACCGATGCATTTTCTCCACAGATGCTGCCTGACCCACTGAGTTACTCCAGCACTCTGTGAAACATCACCTATCCATGTTCTCCACAGATGCAGCCTGACCCGCTGAGTTACTCCAGCACTCTGTGAAACGTCACCTATCCATGCTCTCCACAGATGCTGCCTGATGTGGGTGTATGGAATGAGCTGCCAGAGGTGGTAGTAGAAGCAGGAACAATAACAATATTTAAAAGACATTTGGACAGGTACATGGATAGGACAGGTTTAGAGGGATATGGGCCCAACCTGGGCAGGTGGGACTTGTGTAAATGGGTCAGCATGGGCAAGTTGGGCCGAAGGGCCTGTTTCAATGCTTTATCACTATGACTCTAACACCTGCACAAAGTTTAGGAGATGCACGTTTTCTTCAGGCAGCCATTCTTTAGTTCATCCACATGAAAACAAAGACTGGCATAGCAAAATACTGTCAGCAGCAGAAGAATGCAACAGGAGGAGGTCAAGTGGGGAATGCAACTGTTTTGCTTTGTTCGACAGGAGCAGAAAGCTAAGTAGCAAAGGCAACCGGAATTGCCCCATCAATGTCACAAGCTGATTGCTTAGGCAGCGTGCATTTATTAAATGATTAACCATGTGCGTTTACATTCACGTTGACAATCGCAGAATGTCAGATAGCGCTGGCCCATTGCTGGCAGGGTGTACACGGCCACAGTGATGGATGATTGCAGAACACAAACTGACTACCGCTACCAACCATATGCTGCCTCAGTCCTGCCGCGAGCCGACACGGGCCTTGGCACGATACAGAAATACGCGGCTGAACTTTTGAACCGTTCGCTCTAGGTCCCGATCAAATGCCATCATGCTTCACGATGCTGCAGGCCCACATTTTATTAACAAGAATGCTCAACTCAGAGATAGCCAGGGTTGAGAGGGAATATCGTTCACGGTTCGGCGGCAGGCCAATAGGTTACAGCCCTCACTCACGTTACATTCACACCCTCGTTATGCAAGTGCCACCGTGCATTAAATTATCTTTAGTATCTCAAGTATTCATAAGACTTCGGAATGACACACTGTACATCACCGTCCACTTAATCCATCGCCCGGGACAAGATGACCTATTTGTCCCAGATTACCAGCCCCAGAAACGAAATTATTGAGACTGTGTTCATTTAGCACAGCACTACAAAACTATTTGAACTCAATGTGATAAGTATCATCATATCATATCATATCATATATATACAGCCGGAAACAGGCCTTTTCGGCCCACCAAGTCCGTGCCGCCCAGCGATCCCCGCACATTAACACTATCCTACACCCACTAGGGACACTTTTTACATTTACCCAGCCAATTAACCTACATACCTGTACGTCTTTGGAGTGTGGGGGGGAAACCGAAGATCTCGGAGAAAACCCACGCAGGTCACGGGGAGAACGTACAAACTCCTTACAGTGCAGCACCCGTAGTCAGGATCGAACCTGAGTCTCCGGCGCTGCATTTCGCTGTAAAGCAGCAACTCTACCGCTGCGCTACCGTGTCACATATTCATGCAAAAACAATCCTATTGCATTAATCTTCTAACTGATGTGTGAAGCGTACAACACTAACAATTTGTGTAGTTATTGGACCATGCATTAATGGGGATGTCCTGATACAGGACTCGGTTAGCAAAGTAGTCACGTACAATACTTGAAGATACATTAAATAAATTAATTGAACACCTTATCCCTTTACAGCAAACTTGCAGCTTTGTGTATAGAAAACACAGAAAATATGTGCAGGACTCTGAAACGTCACCTATCCATGTTCTCCACAGATGCTGCCTGACCCGCTGAGTTACTCCAGCACTCTGTGAAACGTCACCTCTCCATGTTCTCCACAGATGCTGCCTGACCCGCTGAGTTACTCCAGCACTCTGAAACGCCACCGATCCACGTTCTCCACAGATGCTGCCTGACCCGCTGAGTTACTCCAGCAGTGTGTGTCCACCCTCGATTTAAACCAGCATCTGCAATTTCTTCCTACACGATCAGGACTGTGGCTTCACAGCTGACCGATCACCTAACCCAGGCCAAGTTGTATTCTTTACCTTGGCAGCGATTCAATGATCTAAAACCCTCTCCTCTTCAGCAGAACCTGTCAACTGACCAAGGGCAGATATTTAGGTCGGGGGCGGAGAAAAAAAAAAGGATCGGAAAACATTTTTTCCCCCAGGTATTCCTCCCAGTGATTGGTGAAAGGGGCCTTTTGTCTCGGGCTGTTTATGTCAGTGTCTGGGAACGGAGAGGGAACAATGGGGTGGCTGTGCTGCTTTTCCTCCTGCCACATCGCCAGCTGGAGTTTAGTCGTACTCTCGTCACATCTGTCGACGGGTTGCACTGATCACTGGGCTCCTGAACGCTCTCCAACACAAACATGGAAATTAATGGCCTGCAAAAATAATTTGAGTTTTGTTTAATAAATGATGTTTTAGTTCAGATCAGAGATACAGCACATAAACAGTCCCTTCGGCCCATCGAGTCCGCACCGACCGGCGAGACCCTTCTTCGGACTCTGACGAACTCTGACAGACGTCCATTATGAAGAAGGGTCTCGACCCGAGACGTCACCCATTCCTTCTCTCCACAGATGCTGCCTGACCCGCTGAGTTACTCCAGCACTCTGTGAAACGTCACCTATCCATGTTCTCCACAGATGCTGCCTGGACCCGCTGAGTTACTCCAGCACTCTGTGAAACGTCACCTATCCATGTTCTCCACAGATGCTGCCTGACCCGCTGAGTTACTCCAGCACTCTGTGAAACGTCACCTATCCATGTTCTCCACAGATGCTGCCTGACCCGCTGAGTTACTCCAGCACTCTGTCTTGTTTTGTAAACCAGCATCTGCAGTTCCATGTTTCTTCCAGACAGGGCAGCTTGGCCTTTGTTCGCCTATTTGGATAGTAGTAACAGGATTGTTCCGAGTCAGCATGGATTTACGAAGGGGAAATCATGCTTGACTAATCTTCTGGAATTCTTTGAGGATGTAACCAGGAAAATTGACAGGGGAGAGCCGGTGGATGTGGTGTACCTCGACTTTCAGAAAGCCTTCGACAAGGTTCCATATAGGAGATTAGTGGGTAAAATTAGAGCACATGGTATTGGGGGTAGGGTACTGACATGGATAGAAAATTGGTTGACAGACAGAAAGCAAAGAGTGGGGATAAATGGGTCCCTTTCAGAATGGCAGGCAGTAACTAGTGGGGTACCGCAAGGCTCGGTGCTGGGACCGCAGCTATTTACAATATACATTAATGACTTGGATGAAGGGATTAAAAGTACCATTAGCACATTTGCAGATGATACAAAGCTGGGTGGTAGTGTGAACTGTGAGGAAGATGCTATGAGGTTGCAGGGTGACTTGGACAGGTTGTGTGAGTGGGCGGATGCATGGCAGATGCAGTTTAATGTGGATAAGTGTGAGGTTATCCACTTTGGTGTTAAGAATAGGAAGGCAGAGTATTATCTGAATGGTGTCAAGTTAGGAACAGGGGACGTACAACGAGATCTGGGTGTCCTAGTGCATCAGTCACTGAAAGGAGGCATGCAGGTACAGCAGGCAGTGAAGAAAGCCAATGGAATGTTGGCCTTCATAACAAGAGGAGTTGAGTATAGGAGCAAAGCGGTCCTTCTGCAGTTGTACAGGGCCCTAGTGAGACCGCACCTGGAGTACTGTGTGCAGTTTTGGTCTCCAAATTTGAGGAAGGACATTCTTGCTATTGAGGGCGTGCAGCATAGGTTTACTAGGTTATTTCCCGGAATGGCGGGACTATCATATGTTGAAAGACTGGAGCGACTAGGCTTGTATACACTGGAATTTAGAAGGATGAGAGGAGATCGTATCGAAACGTATAAGATTATTAAGGGGTTGGACACGTTAGAGGCAGGAAACATGTTCCCAATGTTGGGGGAGTCCAGAACAAGGGGCCACAGTTTAAGAATAAGGGGTAGGCCATTTAGAACTGAGATGAGGAAAAACTTTTTCAGTCAGAGAGTTGTGAATCTGTGGAATTCTCTGCCTCAGAAGGCAGTGGAGGCCAATTCTCTGAATGCATTCAAGAGAGAGCTGGATAGAGCTCTTAAGGATAGCGGAGTCAGGGGGTATGGGGAGAAGGCAGGAACGGGGACTGATTGAGAATGATCAGCCATGATCACATTGAATGGCGGTGCTGGCTCGAAGGGCCGAATGGCTTCCTCCTGCACCTATTGTCTATTGTCTATTGTCTATTGAGTTACTCTGGCATTCTGTGTCTTGTTTTGTAAACCAGCATCTGCAGTTCCTTGTTTCTTCCAGGCCTTTGGTCGCCTATCGCATCCAAAGATACAGCCCCTCGAGTCCCGGCAACATCCTCGTATATCTTCTCTGTACCCTTTCCAGCTTGGCGACATCTTTCCCACAGTGTAACATGGTGACCTGAGCTAACACCAAGAGGGGTTACTTAAATATTAACCTGTGTGTAAAGCTGGTAGATGTAACAGTGCCAGCTGGGATGCCCTGGAATGTCATTGTCTGAGGCAAATAGAACGTGGCATGGGCCTTTGCTAAGTGGTGGATGTGTACAAGAATCGGTAACGTACGGTCAATTAACGTCACCTTGCTGCCGCTGTGTACGATGATGCGACCTGTTCTAATCTAATTACACACGGGCTAATGACGTGTAACATTCACGCCCCTGGCCATCCTGCGTCCACCTTCTTCTGGTCTTCACCTTGATTCAGGGCGGTCACGGTGGCGCAACGGTAGAGTTGCCGCCTTACAGCGAATGCAGCGCCGGAGACCCGAGTCTCCCGACTACGGGCGCCGTCTGTACGGAGTTTGTACGTTCCCCCCGTGACCTGCGTGGGTTTTCCCCCGAGATCTTCGGTTTCCTCCCGCACTCCAAAGCCGTACAGGTATTTTTGTGCACAATCCGCAGGCATTGCCACTTTCATTTCACTGCACATCGTGTATGTGTATGTGACAAATAAACGTGACTTGACTTGTATGTAGGTCAATTGACTGGGTAAAATGTAAAAATTGTCCCTAGTGGGTGTAGGATAGTGTTAGTGTGCGGGGATCGCTGGGCGGCGCGGACTCGGTGGGCCGAAGGGCCTGTTTCCGCGCTGTATCTCTAAATCTAAAAATCTAAATGACTCTGAACCCCATTAGTGTGCCAGTGAAATGGAAACAAGATGTGGAACAGCACGACTGCTACATCGTGCAGATGCTGGTTTAAACCGAAGGCAGACACAAAATGCTGGAGTAACTCAGCGGGACAGGCAGCATCTCGGGAGAGAAGGAATGGGTGACGTTTCGGGTCGAGACCCTTCTTTAGTCTCACCCGAAACGTCACCCATTCCTTCTCTCCTGAGATGCTGCCTGACCTGCTGATTTACTCCAGCATTTTGTGAATAAATACCTTCGATCTGCACCAGCATCTGCAGTTATTTCCTTATACTCTTTAATCAGGAAGGTAGGTTTTATTGAATGATAAAATGAAGGGAGAAGAGATAACCTTCGCATAAAAAATACCAAATCCTTCCTTTCAATAATTCCCAGTATAATAACACATCATGCATACACTTTACTGTCTCCTTGTCAATACAGAGCTTACAATGAGTCACACTTTAACACATTCCAAAGATTATACGCCGGGAGTTCTGTAGAAGACGAGTGAATGGAACGAGTCAAACATAACTGGAGCAGTCCTGACAACAATGGAAATGCACCATCTCATTTGTTAGACTCTGACAGACTATTTATATCACGGTAAAACTGTTAGGTGATTCATTTCCCCATATTGCTGATTTATTACTCTCGTGAAAAGACGGTTGTCAAATTTTAAAGCATCATTTTTTGTTCCTGTCAATTAAATTACATCCTATCTGTGTTTGGACAAAACGTACAATCGACAAAGAGAAATTCAAACTGTGTTGAGGATAAATAGTTTGCTTGGGTGAAGTGGTGGTTGGGAGAGTAGATTGTGCAGTCTGCTTTGAGGGGTGAAGGGAGAAGGTATATGTGTGCATTGTGTCATGGAATGATACAGTGTGGAAACAGGCCCTTCAGCCCAACTAGCCCACACCGGACAACATGTCCCAGCTACACTAGTCACAGAGTGACACAGTGTGGAAACAGGCCCTTCAGCCCAACTAGCCCACACCGCCCAACATGTCCCAGCTACACTAGTCCCACCTGCCCGTGTTTGACCCATATCCTTCCAAACCGGTCCTATCCATGAATGAATGAAGTTTATTGGCCAAGTATGTGCATATATAAGGAATGTACCTGTCTAATTGTTTCTTAAACGTTGGGATAGTCCCAGCCTCAACTACCTCCTCTGGCAGCTTGTTCCACACACCCACTGTGTGGAAAAGCTATGTGTGTGTAGCCATCTTGAGTACAGTTGGTTTATTGTCACCAGTACTAAGGTACAAAGGCTTCTACTCGCTGGAATTTAGAAGGTTGAGGGTGGACCTCTGAAACTTACAGAGTAATGAAAGGCACAGATAGAGTGGATGTGGAGAGGACGTTTCCACTGGTGGGACAGTCTAGGACCAGAGGGCACAGCCTCAGAATTAGAAAGGGGGTGAGGAGGAACTTCTTTAATCAGAGGGTGGTGAATCTGTGGAACTCATTGCCACGTCAGATCAAGTCAGGCCAAGTCAGTGGATATTTTTAAGGCAGAGATAGACAAATTCTTGATTAGAACGGCTGTCAAGGGTTATGGGGAGAAGGCAGGAGAATGGGATTAGGAGGCAGAGATCAACCATGATTGATTGGCGGAGTGGACTCGATGGGCTGAATGGCTTAATTCTACTCCTATAACTTCTGACCTTGTACATTGGTTGGGCTGGTATCTGGCCAATGGGTCGTTGTCCAGTCATCTGTGCAATGTCCCTCTCCTACCTTCAAGCCAATTCTGAATCCAGTTGGTTAGCTTGCCTTGCATCTGTGGTCCAACCTTCTAGACCATTCTACCATGCGGTACCTCATTAAAGTCCTTGCTGGAGTCCATGTCAGGGTTGCCAACTGTCCCGTATTAGCCAGGAGATCCTGGATTTTGGGCTAAATTGGTTTGTTCCATACGGGACCGCCCTTGTCCCGTATTAGGCCCGGCAGGTGCTGTAGGCCCGGACGCTGTAGGCCCGGATACTGTAGGTGGAGTGGGAGCACGTGGCCGCTGGCTGGGTGAGGTCACGTGGGGCGCGGGGCGGTGATGTTACCTTGTCCCTTATTTGGGAGTGAGATAGTTGGCAACCCTAGTCCATGTAGACAATGTCTACTGCCCCGACCTCCTCCATCCTCTTGGTCACCTCTTCAAAATAACCCACCAGATTGGCGATTTTCTGCATGTAAAGCCATGCTTACTATCCTGAATCAGAAGTTCCCTTTCCAAAAGCCTGCATATCTTGTCTTTAGACTTTAGCCAGCTCTATCCTACACACGAGGGACAATTTGCAAAAGCCAATTAACCTACACACTTGTACGTCTTTGGAGTGTGTGAGGAAACCGGTGCAGCCGGCAAAAACTCACGCAGTCACGAGGGGAACGTACAAACTCCGTACAGACAGCACCCGTAGTCAGGATCGAACCCGGGTCTCTGGCGCTGTGAGGCAGCAACTCTACCGCTGCACCACCGTGCCATTCCAGATTCCCTTCCAATAACTTACTGATGTAACCCTGATCGCCCGGTTATTCAACACTTTAACTCCCCCTCCCATTCCCAATCTGACCTTTCTGTCCTGGGCCTCCTCCATTGTCAGAGTGAGGCCCAGCGCAAATTGGAGGAACAGCACCTCATTTTTCGCTTGGGCAGCTTACACCCCAGCGGTACGAACATTAATTTCTCTAACTTCAAATAGCCCTTGCTTTCCCTCTCTCTCCATCCCCTCCCCCTTTCCCAGTTCTCCCACTGGTCTTACTATCTCCGACTACATTCTATCTCTGTTTGCTTTGTTGTTACCTTCTGCCAACTAACAACGATCTATTCTACATGTTCCTCGATCTTGTCCTAACATATAAGATTATTAAGGGAGGCAGGAAACATGTCCTTTGTCCTGTTTTCACACCTTACACTTCCTTATCTATGTACCTCCCTCTCCCCTGACATCAGTCTGAAGAAGGGTCTCGACCCAAAACGTCACCCATCCCTTTTCTCCAGAGATGCTGCCTGTCCCGTTGAGTTACTCCAGCACTTTGTGTCTATCTTCAGTTTAAACCAGCATCTGCAGTTCCTTCCTGCAGTGGTGTGTAAAGTTAACCAGCCTGTTGTTCCCAGGCTTTTCCGTGTAGCATAGAAACATAGACAATAGGTGCAGGAGTCGGCCATTCGGCCCTTCTAGCCAGCACCGCCATTCAATATGATCATGGCTGATCATCCACAATCAGTACCCCGTTCCTGCTTTCTCCCCATATCCCTCGATTCCGTTTCTATAAGATCCCCTCTCATCCGTCTAAATTTCAGTGAATATAATCCCGGTCGATCCATTCATTCCTTAAACAGATAAATAGGTGTCTCAGTGGCATTTTTCTTGTGATTCCATTTCTCACCCTTACTACCACAAAGAAGATCACAGATTGACACGCTGCATTGTGCTAACATTCAAGTTAATATTCCAGTACCACAACACAACTTAGAAGGATGAGAGGGGATCCTATCGAAACATATAAGATTATTAAAGGATTGGACACGCTAGAGGCAGGAAACATGTTCCCGATGTCGGGAGAGTCCAGAACCAGGGGCCGCAGTTTAAGAATAAGGGGTAGGCCATTTAGAACGGAGATGAGGAAAAACTTTTTCACCCAGAGAGTTGTGAATCTGTGGAATTCTCTGCCTCAGAAGGCAGTGGAGGCCAATTCTCTGAATGCTTTCAAGAGAGAGTCAGATAGAGCTCTTAAGGATAGCGGAGTCAGGTGGTATGGGGAGAAGGCAGAAACGGGGTACTGATTGTGGATGATCAGCCATGATCACATTGAATGGCGGTGCTGGCTCGAAGGGCCGAATGGCCTCCTCCTGCACCTATTGTCTGTTGTCTATTGATCACAACGAAAGGTGGTGCTGGCTCGAAGGGCCGAATGGCCTCCTCCTGCACTTATTGTCTATTGTCATTATGACAATGTGTGGAACATGTCCAATCTTGTAACTACACTAGATAATATATATATGAAATTTGAAACGTGATGCCTGGCTATCATTTACAAATGGTGCTGTAAAACAAAATGGTGGAACTACAGGAACTTATCGGCCCTTATGGTCCTTAAAAGGAAAACCTAGACACCTCTGGAAATAGATTGCCGTGGCTGGCCCGGGGCTGACCGCTACAATTAGGAATTCAACACTGATTATAAATACTCGACGTGAAGATCACCTTCCCAATGCAAATGTGTATGTGTTCAAAGTTGGCATTGGTCCCAACAATGGGGCTGACAGCTTTATGGATGGCCATGAATTATTGAAGTCGGACTAATGACTCGTTGTCTCTGTCGGCTGAGGTTTCCAAGTGCTACCGAAGGCTGTGATATCTGCAATGCTTGCAGCTCCCCAAGTTCCTCCACAGACCCTTGTTGCTAGTTGGTTCGTTTATGGTCACGTGTACCTCGCGAGGTACAGTGAAAAGCTTTTTTGTTGCGTGCTAACCAGCCAGCGGAAAGACGACACATGATTACAGTCGAGCTGTTCACAGTGTACAGATACACGATACGGGCATAACGTTTAGTGCAAGGTAAAGTCCGATCAAAGATAGTCCGAGGGTCACCAATGAGGTAGATAGTAGTTCAGCACTGCTCTCTGGTTGTGGTAGGATGGTTCAGTTGCCTGATAACAGCCGGGAAGAAACTGTCCCTGAATCTGGAGGTGTGTGTTTTCACACTTCTGTACCTCTTGCCCGATGGGAGAGGGGAGAAGAGGGAGTGACCGGGGGGGTGAGACTGGTCCTTGATTGTGCTGCCGGCCTTGCCGAGGCAGCGTGAGGTATAGATGGAGAGTGGCTGGGTGATGTTTTGCAACTTCAGTGATTGCAAATGTTTGAGGTGTACGCAGTTATAGTGTGCTTATCTCCTCGGAAATAACAACCAGACAGTATTCTGAACTTCCTACGTAAGAAAGCGAATGGTATGTTGGCATTCATAGCAAGAGGATTTGAGTTTAGGAGCAGGGAGGTTCTACTGCAGTTGTACAGGGCCTTGGTGAGACCGCACCTGGAGTATTGTGTGCAGTTTTGGTCTCCTAATCTGAGGAAAGACGTTCTTGCCTTAGAGGGAGTACAGAGAAGGTTCACCAGATTGATCCCTGGGATGGCAGGACTTTCATATGAAGAAAGACTGGATAGACTAGGCTTGTACTCGCTGGAATTTAGAAGACCGAGGGAGGATCTTATAGAAACGTATAAAATTCTTAAGGGGTTGGAGAGGCTAGATGTGGGAAGATTGTTCCCGATGTTGGGGGAGTCCAGAACCAGGGGTCACAGCTTAAGAATAAGGGGGAAGTCTTTTAGGACCGAGATGAGAAAACATTTCTTCACACAGAGAGTGGTGAGTCTGTAGAATTCTCTGCCACAGAAGGTAGATGAGGCCAGTTCATTGGCTATATTTAAGAGGGAGTTAGATGTGGCCCTTGTGGCTAAAGGGATCAGGGGGTATGGAGAGAAGGCAGGTACAGGTTACTGAGCTGGATGATCAACCATGATCATATTGAATGGCGGTGCGTACAGGCTCGAAGGGCCGAATGGCCTACTCCTGCACCTATTTCCTATGTTTTCTATGTCTATGTTTAGACTGTAGAGACACAGCACGGAAACAGGTCCTTCGGCCCCCCGAGTCGGCGCCGACCGGCGATCCCCCCATCCCCTATCCCACACACAAGGGACAATTTACAATTTGACAGAAACCAACTGACCTACAAACATTAATGGCCATCTTTGCATTGTGGGAAGAAACCCGAGCACCCGGGGAAAACCTGCAACGGTCACGGGAAGAACGTGCAAACTCTGTACAGACAGCGCCCGTGGTCAGAATCGAACCCGGGTCTCTGGCAGCAGCGGTCAGGCAGCAGCTCCACCCGCTGCGCCACCGCGCCGCACACTAAGTTGCGAGGCATTTACATGGAAGTCGCGCTGGCATGTTTGACCAGACTATGGTGCACCATCATGAATATAAGGTAGAATAAACTTGGTAATTTTTACTTGTCTAAACACGAACACAACCAGCACCGACAAAACTGCGGCCTCCGGCAATCTGTACAATTTGAAAGGAAATTAGGTTCTGTTTCCATGCAGTTTCATATTATTAAATGGAGATATTAAATGGAGACTGGAAGCTAAATGATTTCTAATCACATGCTGACAATAACAGGTTTGTCGTACACTCCAAAGACATACATAATTTTAAATTTTTTTTATTTAAAATTGTTGAAAACATTATCGATGCAGTGTTTCCGACGGGCATGGTGATGGACGCCCCACACATCTGTCCTCCGTACAGCTGGCAAGCCCCTCTTATGTCTGTACATATGCGTCTTCCATCAACGTCTTCACCGTGGTCTTGTTTGGTCGTCCCGGGCTCCATCTTCCATGGGTGGGTTCCCACACCACAGCCTTGTTTGCTGGTGTTTCTGGGCGGCGGTGGCAGTGGCCAGAGAGCCTCATCCTTCTCCACCTGATCTTCTCAGTCAGAGGTGGAACCTCCCCGTAGAGCTGGGCGTTGGTGGAGCGTTCCCTCCGACTGACATGCTGGACCTTTTCTGAGCATTCGGGTGTGGACACCATCGAGAGACTTGGACAGTGCTCGAGTGAGAGTCCTTGCCTCACACCTGTACAATAACATTGTCTCTACAGTTGCGTGGAAGGATCTCAGTCGGAGAGACCCTTAGACATCCGAGATGGTCAGATTGTCCCCATGTTATTGAGGGCTTTCCATGCGAGCACTTTCCGGACCCTGACGTCATTCTCCGAGCTCTGCATCCTCGCTCCCAGGTACTTGAACTCCTCCACTTTCTTGAGCAATGCACCGACCGCCACTGGTCTTAAGAGGCTCATGGTCTCTGCCGTTGAACGCCATGTACTCCGTCTTCTTGGCATTGAGGTGGAGGCCCACTTCCTTGCCCTCCGTCTCCGCCCTGCCCAGCAGTTCCTGTGCCTCCCCAAAGACGTACAGATTTGTAGGTTAGTTCACTTGGTGTTAAAAAAATGGAAAAATTGTCCCTAGTGTAGGATAGTGTTAATGTGCAGGGATCACTGGTCGGCACGGACTCGGTGGGCCGAAGGGCCTGTTTCTGCGATTTATCTCAGTTTAATTTAGAGTTACAGCACGGAAACAGGCCCCTTCGGCCCTGCCGAGTCCGCGCCGCCCAGCGATCCCCGCACACTAACACTATCCCACACACACTAGGGACAATTTAAACGTTTACAAACCCAAGCCAATTAGCCTACAAACCTGCACGTCTTTGGAGTGTGGGAGGAAACCGAAGATCTCGCAGAAAACCCACGCAGGTCACGGGGAGAACGTACAAACTCCGTACAGACAGCGCCCATAATCGGGATCGAACCCGGGTCTCCGGCGCTGCATTCGCTGTAAGGCGGCAACTCTACTGCTGCGCCACCGTGACCGCCCTGAACTAAAAAGCTCAACCTACAGGGACAGTGGGAACTGATTCCTGTGCTTATATTTACAATGCACATCAGTAGATGGCAATCTTGTTTTAGTAATATCTAACTCCCCCGGACCTTCGCAAGCACTGATGTTCCAGAGATCAAACAGACACTGGGTTTCTCAAAGACCGGAAACTGCTCTAGCACTGATATCACCCAGAGATCAAGAGTGTTTAACTGTCATATCGACATCTAACAGAACAATGAAATTCTTACTTGCTGCAGCTAAACAGGCCCACTAACGTAATACAAAAATAATGCACAAAAAAACATGCAATAATCCACACCATAGAAAAGTAATAACCATAATACTAGGTAACCATAATAGTGCAAAAACAAAGACCCTCTTGCAACCGAGGACACAGTCTACAGAAGATCACAGTTGCTGAGGTCAGTGTTGTGCAGTGTTCAAGAGCCTGATGGTTGCTGGGAAGAAGCTGTTCTTGAACCTGGAGGTCACGGTTTTCAGGCTCCTGTACCTTCTCCCCCATGGTAGCAGTGAGATGAGAGTGTGGCCAGGGTGGTGTGGGTCAGTGAGAGTGTGGCCAGGGTGGTGTGGGTCAGTGAGAGTGTGGCCAGGGTGGTGTGGGTCAGTGAGAGTGTGGCCAGGGTGGTGTGGGTCAGTGAGAGTGTGGCCAGGGTGGTGTGGGTCAGTGAGAGTGTGGCCAGGGTGGTGTGGGTCAGTGAGAGTGTGGCCAGGGTGGTGTGGGTCAGTGAGAGTGTGGCCAGGGTGGTGTGGGTCAGTGAGAGTGTGGCCAGGGTGGTGTGGGTCAGTGAGAGTGTGGCTAGGGTGGTGTGGGTCAGTGAGAGTGTGGCCAGGGTGGTGTGGGTCTCTGATGATGCTGGCTGCCTTTTTGAGGCACCGTCTCCTGTAGATCCCTTCGATGGTGGGGAGGTGAGAACTAGGGTTGCCAACTGTTCCCTATTAGCCAGGACATCCCTTATTTTGGGCTAAGTTGGTTTGTCCCGTACGGGACCGCCCTTGTCCCGTATTAGGCCCAGGGGCGCTGTAGGTCTGGACACTGTAGGTCTGGACACTGTAGGCCCGGACACTGTAGGCCCGGACAGTGTAGGCCCGGACACTGTAGGCCCGGACGGTGTAGGCCCGGACGGTGTAGGCCGGACACTGTAGGCCCGGACAGTGTAGGCCCGGACACTGTAGGCCTAGACACTGTAGGCCCGGACACTGTAGGCCCGGGCAGTGTAGGCCCGGAGGCCCGGTCGCCGCCTAATGGAGGTTGCCTAGCAACCCGCCTCCCGACACCGGGTGGCCACCATTGGTGGCTGGGTGAGGTCATGTGGGGCGCGGGGCGGGGATGTCAGCCATTGTCCCTTATTTGGGAGTGAGGAAGTTGGCAACCCTGGTGGTGGGTGGGCTGGGTCCACTCTACAATGGCAAACTCTTTGCAGGCTCTCCGTAGATGAAGGTAGATGATCAGTGTCCAGGTGGTTTGATGTGTTATGAAGTGAATCTCTGTTTAGACTGATGGTCACTGCACTGAATTTTTGAGTGTTTTTGTTCCTCAAGAATTTGTACCAAAATTCTCTTCCTGCAGTGCCAAAACTGAAAGGCATTTCAACTTTCATCAAAATTTCACTTCATTTCCAATTCACCTACAAACCTGCACGTCCTTTGGGATGTGGGAGGAAACCGGAGCACCCGGAGAAAACCCACGCAGGTCACGGGGAGAACGTGCAAACTCATCGCCCGAGGTCAGGATGGAACTCTGGTCTCTGGCGCCGTGAGGAAGCGGCTCTACCCGCTGCGCCACCGCCCCGCCACCCTGACCTACAGGACCACTTGGCCGGAGAGTTTGGACATTGGCAGCAGATGGAAGGCCGGCCGGCCAAGCGGTCCGTGTCTGGGGCAGCGGTCATCTGTGGAACATCTCGTGTCTCTCTGCCCAGGAGCGGTTGCTGCCAACTCCAGCTGGGTTAAAGGTGAACAATCTAAACGCTCATTATCCAAACTCCCGCAACGGAAAACAGAAACCTTTGACTTTAAACAGAACAGGCCTCGTCAACGCAGGCGAGCCCCCCTCAGTGGCCATGGGGGGGGGGGGGGGGGTGGTGGAGTGGAATTTAACGGCCTAATCAGTGTGGTCTCCCTTCACCATTGAGAGACCACTACATCCCCAGCACTCCCCACAACTACATTCCCTCTGATTTCCCTCAAGTTCACCGCAAACTAATCAGAACCGACGTCTCAAATAAAGCTGGACCTTAAAGCCGCTGATTAGCAATAGCAGTCAATAATTTACTCCCTTTAAAACGTAAGCACTGAAGTTTCATCGAGATGGCACAGTGAGGAAAGAACATAAACATTTTGCTTTGAAAACTGCCAGAACGTGTTGAGCATAAACACTGGCCGGGCAGTTTGTATGGCAGTGACACACGGCTGGGCTGGTCTGATAGGCAGGCCACTGTACGAGTTCATGGCTCTGTTCTCTGTTGCTTTTGAAATGAAGTGAATTGAAAGGCACAGCAGTAACATGATCCCTTCCCAAATGACAGCTCCTGCCGCCACTCTGGAAACCATCCCTTCAGTAACCGCTTAACACCAATGACAGGGCAAGCACGCCACTGCTCCCCCATACAAAACATCGAAACATAGACAATAGGTGCAGGAGTAGGCCATTCGGCCCTTCGAGCCTGCACCGCCATTCAATATGATCATGGCTGATCATCCAACTCAGTATCCCGTACCTGCCTTCTCTCCATACCCCCTGATCCCTTTAGCCACAAGGGCCACATCTAACTCCCTCTTAAATATAGCCAATGAACTGGCCTCAACTACCTTCTGTGGCAGAGAATTCCACAGACTCACCACTCTCTGTGTGAAGAAATGTTTTCTCATCTCGGATCTAAAAGACTTCCCCCTTATCCTTAAGCTGTGACCCCTGGTTCTGGACCCCCCCAACATCGGGAACAATCTTCCCGCATCTAGCCTGTCCAACCCCTTAAGAATTTTATATGTTTCTATAAGATCCCCCCTCTGTCTTCTAAATTCCAGCGAGTACAAGCCCAGTCTATCCAGTCTTTCTTCATATGAAAGTCCTGCCATCCCAGGGATCAATCTGGTGAACCTTCTCTGTACTCCCTCTAAGGCTAGAATGTGTTTCCTCAGATTAGGAGACCAAAACTGTACACAGCATACATTCAATATGATCATGGCTGATCATCAACCATCTGTACCCCGTTCCTGCTTTTTCTCCATATCCCCTGATTCCGTTAGAACTAAATCTAACTTTCTCTTAAAAACATCTCAAAGGCACTGTTGGTGTCGAGAGGGAATGGTGGTGGCCACTTGGCAAGAAACTACCGTGAAGGTTTAGTTTAGTTTAGACATACTGCGTGGAAACAGGCCCTTCGGCCCACCGGGTCCGCGCCGCCCAGCGATCCCCGCACACTAACACCATCCTACACACACCAGGGACAATTTTTACATTTACCCAGCCAATTAACCTACATACCTTCACGTCTTTGGAGCGTGGGAGGAAACCGAAGATCTCGGAGAAACTCCACGCAGGTCATGGGGAGAACGTGCAAACTCCGTACAGACAGCGCCCGTAGTCGGGATCGAACCCGTGTCTCCGGCGCTGCATTCGCTGTAAGGCGGCAACTCTACCGCTGCGCCACTGTGACCGCCCTTCCCTGAGAAGGCGTTGCCGAGTAGAGGCTCGATGGCTGGAGGCCAGGGCAAAGGGAGGGACACGTCATGTCTCTGGTCAGCACCTTTCTTCAGGCTGATTGGAGTAGGGGGGAGGAAGTGGGGTGCTGTGGGCGATGAAGAGATTAATGTATTGGGAGTGTGATATTGGAGCGAGAGAGAGAGAGAGAGAGAGAGAGAGAGAGAGAGAGAGAGAGAGAGAGAGAGAGAGGCGGACAAGTATGTACTGAGAAGCCGGCACGGTGGTGCAGCGGTAGAGTTGCTGCCTCACAGCGCCAGAGACCCGGGTTCCATCTTGACCACAGGTGTTGTCTGTACGGAGTTTGTACGTTCTCCCCGTGACCTGCGTGGGTTTTCTCCGGGTGCTCCGGTCTCTGGCGCTGTGAGGCAGCAACTACTGCTACGCCAATGTGCAGCCGTGTACAACTGTAACATAATGTACCAGCTTCTGTACTCAGTCTGAAGAAGGGCCTCGACCCGTAACGTCACCTATCCATGTTCTCCACAGATGCTGCCTGACCCGCTGAGTTACTCCAGCACTCTGTGAAACGTCACCTATCCATGTTCTCCACAGATGCTGCCTGACCCGCTGAGTTACTCCAGCACTCTGTGAAACGTCACCTATCCATGTTCTCCACAGATGCTGCCTGACCCGCTGAGTTACTCCAGCACTCTGTGTCTTTCTTCTGCACTCAGCTCCCTGACTGATGAAGGCCAGCGTGCCAAAAGACTTCTTTACCTGGAAAGCCCTTGACCAACCTGCACGGCCAAATGAAGCCCCTTCTCCAACATGACCTGCTTTGTCCTTAAAGCAAGGTGGGCGATGTGCAAAGTGTGTAAAACAGCAGTCAATGTGTTCATATCAAGCAGGTGAGTGTGGTGTCACTTGCAGCATGCACAGATATCACAGAATGCTGGAGTAATTCAGCGGGTCAGGCAGCATCTCTGGAGAAAAGGAATGGGTGACGTTTTGGGTCGAGACCCTTCTTCAGACTGATGTCAGGGGAGGGGGCGGGAAAAAGAAAGGATGTAGTTGGAGACAGGAAGACTGGTGGGAGAACTGGGAAGGGGGAGGGGGAAAAGAGGGACAGAGGAGCTATCTGAAGTTAGAGAAGTCAATGTTCGTACCGCTGGGCTGTAAGCTGCCCAAGCGAAATATGAGATGCTGTTCCGCCAATTTGCGGGGGGGGGGGGGGGCTCACTATGACACTGGAGGAGGCCCAGGACGGACAGGTCAGACTGGGAGTGGGGGGGGGGGGGGGGGGGGGGGGAGTTGAAGTGCTGAGCCACCGGGAGATCAGGCTTTGCTGGGAGATTTGCAAGAAGCCACCATTGTTACATTAAACCATACAGGTAAATAAATGCTTCAGATATAACCAGCTGAGACTGTGGTGCGGCGGGTAGAGCAGCTGCCTCACAGCACCAGGGACCCGGGTTCAATCCTGACCTCGGTAATACAACATAACATCTTGTAATAACGTGCGAATAAATGTATAAAATCAATAGTACAACCTAATATGTCATGATAACACACAGGTAAATAAATGTATAATCACCGTAATGCAAAATGTTAATAATCGTACCATAAATATTGTGAAACCCCAGCAGTATTGCAACCAAGAACACAGACCGTAGAAGATCACAGTTGCTGAGGTCAGTGTTGTGCAGTGTTCAAGAGCCTGATCTTATCGAAACGTATAAGATTATTAAGGGGTTGGACACGTTGGAGGCAGGAAACATGTTCCCAATGTTGGGGGAGTCCAGAACAAGGGGCCACAGTTTAAGAATAAGGGGTAGGCCATTTAGAACTGAGATGAGGAAAAGCTTTTTCAGTCAGAGAGTTGTGAATCTGTGGAATTCTCTGCCTCAGAAGGCAGTGGAGGGCAATTATCTGAATGCATTCAAGAGAGAGCTAGATAGAGCTCTTAAGGATAGCGGAGTCAGGGGGTACGGGGAGAAGGCAGGAACGGGGTACTGATTGAGAATGATCAGCCATGATCACATTGAATGGCGGTGCTGGCTCGAAGGGCCGAATGGCCTCCTCCTGCACCTATTGTCTATTGTCTATTGTCTGATGGTTGCTGGGAAGAAGCTGTTCTTGAACCTGGAGGTCACGGTTTTCAGGCTCCTGTACCTTCTCCCCCGATGGTAGCAGCAAGATGAGAGTGTGGCCAGGGTGGTGTGGGTCAGTGAGAGTGTGGCCAGGGTGGTGTGGGTCAGTGAGAGTGTGGCCAGGGTGGTGTTGGTCAGTGAGAGTGTGGCCAGGGTGGTGTGGGTCAGTGAGAGTGTGGCCAGGGTGGTGTGGGTCAGTGAGAGTGTGGCCAGGGGGGTGTGGGTCAGTGAGAGTGTGGCCAGGGTGGTGTGGGTCAGTGAGAGTGTGGCCAGGGTGGTGTGGGTCAGTGAGAGTGTGGCCAGGGGGGTGTGGGTCAGTGAGAGTGTGGCCAGGGTGGTGTGGGTCAATGTCACATTTTGATTCTATTTTCTTCAGTTTAATCTATCCAATGTGGATGAAGTACTTTTTTTTTTAGAGATACAGTGCGGAAACAGGCCCTTTGGCCCACCGGGTCCGCGCCGACCAGCGATCCCCGCACACTGACACTACCCTACGACCACTAGGGACAATTTTTACATTTACCCAGCCAATTAACCTACAAACCTGCACGTCTTTGGAGTGTGGGAGGAAACCGAAGATCTCGGAGAAAACACACGGGGAGAACGTACAAACTCCGTACAGACAGCACCCGTGGTTGGGATGGAACCCGGGTCTCTGGCGCTTTGAGGCAGCAACTCTACCGCTGCGCCACTGTGACACGCTCAACCTCAGGCATATTGTTACACCTCTCTTCCAGGGAGCTGGAGTTGCGGACACTGCAATGAGCAGCAGGACTACTCTGCAATTCAGCACAAAATCACACAGCAATGTATTGTGGTGAATTTTTAAAATATCCCTGCAATGTTTCCATCTTCAGATCTGCCTAGGCAATTCTGTGTGAGCTCTGAGCTGCTCTATTTGAAGACAGATGATGTGAGGGAACATGAGGATTTTTGATTCTGTTTCATACAGTTTGTAAACTAAATAGATTGAAACTGGGAGCTGTTGTTAGAATCAAGAATGGGCACACATGGACCTCAGATCACCTCTTTAGTTTAGTTTAAGTTTAAGTTTAGTTTAGTTTAGAGATACAGTGCGGAAACAGGCCACTTTCGGTCCACCGGGTCCGCGCCGACCAGCGATCCCGCACACTAACACTATCCTACACACGCTAGGGACAATTTTTTTACATTTCCGAAACCAATTAACCTACAAACCTGTACGTCTTTGGAGTGTGTGAGGAAACCGAAGATCTCGGAGAAAACCCACACAGGTCATGGGGAGAACGTACAAACTTCGTACAGACGGCGCCCGTAGTCGGGATGGAACCTGAGTCTCCGGCGCTGCATTTGCTGTAAGGCGGCAACTCTACCGCTGCGCCACCGTGACCGCCCTCTTGAACAATGATTCAACAATACTCATTATTGTCGCATGTACTGAGGTACAGTGGAATGCGTTGTTTCGTGTACAACCCGGTAAAATTATACTCCACGCCTCACCTCGGCAGTAGACAACCGTCACAACGTTTCAGGTGCCGACAAAGTTACAACAGTTCACCAAACAGTCATAAGGCCATAAGGAATAGAATTGAAATGAATTGAATTGAATAAATTTTATTGGCCAAGTATGTACACATACAAGGAATGTGCCTTGGCGCTCCACTCGCAAGTAACAACACGAACATGCAGTAAACAATTAAGAATAAAGCATAAAACATTAAAACATTAAGAATAAAACATTACAGTTTGAGCATGTGAGTGAAATAAACCAGAGCAAAAGGAGGCTACCGACTTTTGGTTGTTGAGTAGAGCTACTACTCGTGGAAAAAAAGCTGTGCTTATGTCTGGCTGTGGCTGCTTTGACAGTCCGGAGTCGCCTTCCAGAGGGAAGTGCTTCAAAGAGTTTGTGGCCAGGGTGAGAGGGGTCAGAGATGATCTTGCCCGCTCGCTTCCTGGCCCTTACAGTGTACGGTTCGTCAATGGGGGGGAAGGTTGCAGCCAACAACCTTCTCAGCTGTGCGAACGATCCGTTGCAGCCTCCGGATGTCGTGCTTGGTGACTGAGCCAAACCAGACCACGATGGAGAAGGTGAGGAGTAGGAGTAGGAGTAGTATAGGAGTAGAACTAGGCCATTCAAGTCTACGCCATTCAATCATGGCTGATCTATCTCTCCCTCCTAACCCCATTCTCCTGCCTTCTCTCCATAACCCCTGACACCCGTACTAATTAAGAATCTATCTATCTCTGCCTTTAAAATATCCACTGACTTGGCCTCCACAGCCTTCTGTGGCAAAGAATTCCACAGATTCGCCACCCTCTGGCTAAAGTCCTGAGAGGCGTCAGGGTGTGAGCCAAGAGGACACAGGGAATGGAGGGGTGTGGACCACGTGCAGGCAGATAAGAGTTCAAGGTCTCAAGGTCAGTTTATTGTCACATGTACCAACTAAGGTACAGTGAAATTTCAGTTGTCCTTGCCATGATGTTTGGCACAGACATTGTGGATCACAGGGCCAGTACTTGAGCTGTTAGACAATAGACAATAAACAATAGGTGCAGGAGGAGGCCATTCGGCCCTTCGAGCCAGCACCGCCATTCAATGTGATCATTCTCAATCAGTACCCCATTCCTGCCTTCTCCCCATACCCCCTGACTCCGCTTTCCTTAAGAGCTCTATCTAGCTCTCTCTTGAATGCATTCAGAGAATTGGCCTCCACTGCCTTCTGAGGCAGAGAATTCCACAGATTCACAACTCTCTGACTGAAAAAGTTTTTCCTCATCTCCGTTCTAAATGGCCTACCCCTTATTCTTAAACTGTGGCCCCTGGTTCTGGACTCCCCCAACATTGGGAACATGTTTCCTGCCTCTAACTTGTCCAACCCCTTAATAATTGTATACGTTTCGATAAGCGTGCGGCACGGTGGCGCAACGGTAGAGTTGCTGCTTTACAGCGAATGCAGCGCCGGAGACTCAGGTTCGATCCTGACTACGGGTGCTGTACTGTAAGGAGTTTGTACGTTCTCCCCGTGACCTGCGTGGGTTTTCTCCAAGATCTCCGGTTTCCTCCCACACTCCAAAGACGTACAGGTACGTAGGTTAATTGACTGGGTAAATGTAAAAATTGTCCCTAGTGTGTGTAGGATAGTGTTAATGTGCGGGGATCGCTGGGCGGCGCGGACTTGGTGGGCAGAAAAGGCCTGTTTCCGCGCTGTATCTGAAATAAAAAAAATAAAATAAATAAAGATCCCCTCTCATCCTTCTAAATTCCAGTGTATACAAGCCGAGCCGCTCCAGTCTTCCAGTCCCGCCATTCCGAGAATTAACCTGGTAAACCTACGCTGCGCGCCCTGTTCTGGTCTATGCTCCAGCTCTCTGCAACCTCTGCCGACCTTGGACAGAACTGTAGCCAATCCACACTGTGATGCTTATTGTGCATCTGTAGATGTTGGGAAGAGTTAAGAAGCACCCACAAGTCAGTAAGTTAATGGAGTTTCACAGTCTTTCCGCATCAATGTGATAATGGATCCCACTCATTATTATTTCACAAGTGGAAACATGTGTTTTTGTACTTCCACACAGACTCTTTGCTAAAACTACAGCTGGGAAACGGTCCACCTGACAGAATCCGTTTGCAACAGCCAAACTTTCCCCATTTCTGCCTCCCACCAGTTTCGATGAAAATGTAATTTATTAGGTGACAAATCAGGAAAATACTGATGAAGTTCCACGTGGCTGATTTCACAGCCATGCGGCAATTTTGATTGATAGCTTTGTTTAAAGTTTCCTAAAGCACAGGCAGGAACAACGAGAAGTGGAATGAGAATACAAAGCCGCGCGATCAAAGCTAACATCTGTACAATGCAAAGACACTAGCGAGGAACAACAGCTGCATGGCTAATTGATCCCACCTCCAGTTACAACACCACCTTCTCATGTCCTTGCTCTATTCTCAAGGTGACTCTGCTTCAAGCGTCCACAGTTTAGTCTTCCCACCATCAATGATTGGCCTAATGTATGTATATATATCAGATGTAGTTAATTTAGACATTATTGTGTAAATAGGTATATTCATATGATTGTAGGGGTGAGTATATATGAAGTTATATATATATTTTAGGTATTAGTTATTATAGATAATACTTGATAAATATTGATTAGGGAATGGGGTAGGATTCCTTTTCGCACATGTAAAGACGTTAAGTAATGGATGAAATTCTTCGTATTTCTTCTGTTTTTTTGTTCATTTTGTTTTTTAATTGATGTCTTTTAACATGTACGAAATAAAATGATAGAAAGAAAGAAAGAAAGAAAAGAAATTTCGAACGTTCTTCACGTTATACCCTTCAAATGTATTTGTCACCATCCCTCTTATAATTTGATATCCATCTGAATAATTAGCTTGTATAGAGTTGTACGGCAGGTGGAGTCATGGAGCTGCTCAGTGCGGAAACAGGCCCTTCGGCCCATCGTGTCCATGAGATGGGGCGGCGGGGGGGGGGGGGGGAACAAAGGAGGAACTTGTGTGGGGGAAGGACTGCGATGGAGGGGGAGGGGATGGGGCGGGGGGAGGGGGAACAAAGGGGGACCTGACACGGGATACTTCGTAACTTTGTCGGCGCCCTTCAAGTGGCGACTCTTTGCATACCTTGGGTATTGGCAATTGGATACCTCGGCATGAATGAGTGAGTGAATGAATGAGTGAGTGAATGAATGAGTGAATGAGTGAATGAATGAATGAATGAGTGAATGAATGAATGAATGAGTGAATGAATGAATGAATGAATGAATGAATGAATGAATGAATGAATGCCCAACATGTCCATGCCGACCAAGAACTGGTCCTATTTGCCCACCTTTGGCCTGCATGGTGCTAAACCTTTCCTCTCCATGCGCTTGCACCTTGAGGTGGTCAATGGGGCGAGTATCAGCGATGTGCGTCTCTTGTAGAAGGAGGACATCAGCATTAAGGTCCTGAGCAGATCTTCAGATGTATTCATTCTTTGCCCTGGACATTCCTGCCACATTTAGCTGGTAGATGCGTCAAGATTTCCCGATGCTGCGGGGGTTTTGGGCCTGGGCAGGGCTGTTTGGGTTACGGGTCGCTAGTGGCATTGTCAAACGTGACACCAAAACACTGCATCTATTAGATTGTGCACGTCGGGTTGATTGCATTAATCAAAACTGGGTGGACCACGTGAAGGTTCCAATCTCCCATCGAGGCTGACCCTGACCCTGACCCTGACCTTCCCATCCATGCTGACTTGACCAATCTGCCCAAGTCCCGCAAACCCTTCTGGTCTTCAGCCAAATCCCTGGAAGACTTTGACCCCAAGACTGTGTGGCGCAGAGCCTGGAAAGATGCCAACACCAACAACGGAGTTGTCATCCCAGACCCCACAGTGAAACAACCAGGATTTGACCTCCATCACAAGCAATGGCTAACCCTGAACAGCATCCGCACCCTCCATGCAAGAACAGCCCATCACCTGCACAAGTGGGGGCTGACAGACAGGCAGCCCTGCTTGCGACTGCGGATATCCAGACCAGACCATCCAACACATCCCTCGTGAATGACTGCTCACTGAGGCTTGTCCCTGGTGGCATCAAGGCCCATCCACCCAGCAACTGATGCTGCCCTGGCCTGGATGTCTACCCTTGGCCTACAACTTTAGGCTGTGCATGCCATGCGCAAGAAGAAGAAGTGTGGGGCGGGTGGGGAGATGGCTTAGTGAGCACGCTGTTATAACGTGACTCCATTCTGTGTAACTACAGATGTTATAACGTGACTCTATTCTGTGCAATTACAGATGTTATAATGTGACTCCATTCTGTGCGATTACAGATGTTATAATGTGACTCCATTCTGTGCGATTACAGATGTTATAATGTGACTCCATTCTGTGCAACTACAGATGTTATAACGTGACTCCATTCTGTGCAACTACAGATAGGTTCCCTGAGCAGAAATCAGTCCCGTTCTCAGGCTGGGCTTCCAGTTGGTCGGGGATGGTCACATACCACCCCATGGGACTCCGTTATCCAACAAGCCCCACAGGGTTTGATCCTGGACCACTAGTCATTGGATTAGAGGCGTACAGCACTGACACAGGCCCTTCGGCCCAACTAATCCATGTCCAACGACATGCCCCACCCATACTAATCCCACCTGCCCACATTTGGTGCATATCCCTCTAAACCCGTCCTATCCATGCACCTGCTTTAATGTTTCTTAAAACTTTGTGATAGTCCCTGCCTCAACCATCTCCTCTGGCAGTTTGTTCCACACATCCACCGGCCTCTGAGTTGGGGGAGAAAGTTGCCCCTCGGGTTCCGATTCCATTTTCCCCTCTCAGCTGAAACCTATGCCCTCTGGTTCTTGGTTCCCCTATGAGTAAAAGCCTGGGCATTCAGCCTGACTATTCCCCTTGAAGCTGTTCTTGAAGCTGGTGCTCATGGTTTTCAAGGTCCTGTACCTTCCTCCTGCTGCTGAGAGTGAGAAGCTACAGTGACGGTGTAGTGACAATTTCAAGCACAACACTGACCTGTATCAATCACAACTGAACGGTGGTGCAGCGGTAGAGTTGCTGCCTTACAACGAATGCAGCGCCGGAGACTCAGGTTCGATCCTGACTACAGGCGCCTGCGTGGGTTTTCTCCGAGATCTTCGGTTTCCTCCCACACTCCAAAGACGTGTAGGTTTGTAGGTTAATTGCCTGGGCAAATGTTTAAAAAAATTGTCCCTAGTGGGTGTAGGATAGTGTTAGTGTGCGGGGATCGCTGGGCGGCGCGGACCCGATGGGCCGAAGGGCCTGTTTCCGTGCTGTATCTCTAAATCAACAGATGATGGACACAAAATGCTGGAGTATCTCAGCGGGGACAGGCAGCATCTCTGGAGAGAAGGAATGGGTGACGTTTCGGGTCGAGACCTTTCTTCAGACTGAGAGGAGAGGAGACATCGAGATATCATAAGGTCATAAGTGACAGGAGCAGAATCAGGCCATTCGACCCATCAAGTCTACTCCACCATTCAATCATGGCTGATCTATCTCTCCCTCCTAACCCCGTTCTCCTGCCTTCTCCCCATAACCCCTGACACCCGTACTGATCAAGAATCTATCTATCTCTGCCTTAACATTGACGGCCTACACAGCCTTCTGTGGCAAAGAATTCCACAGATTCACAGCCCAATAGAAGGGTGAGGTGTGAAAATGAGGGATAAAAGAAGACGAAAAACAAGGAATATGTGGAATGGATCATTGTGAGCTGAGGGGAAGTTGACAACTAGGCGCACAGTCAGTAACATTCAATCAGTAGTACAGTGAAACTAGTCGGAGAAATAGGATGGCGGAGGGGCGGAGAGAGAGGGAAAGGAAGGGGCGGGAAAAAACCTGCAGATGCTGTATCAATCGAAGGTAGACACAAGATGCTGGAGTAACTCAGCGGGCCAGGCAGCATCTCGGGAGAGAAGGGATGGGTGACGTTTCGGGTCGAGACGTTTCAGTCTGAAGAAGGGTCACGACCCGAAACGTCACCCATTCCTTCTCTCACCAGATGCTGCCCGTCCCGCTGAGTTACTCCAGCATCTTGTGACTAGCGAGGGAAAGCAAGGCTCACTTGAAAGTTAGAGAAGTCAATATTGACTTCTGGTCCGCTGAGATGTAACAGGTGGATGTGTTGAATTCACTGCATGGATTAATAATGGTTGGATTTGTAAAGCTCTCGGATCTATCTAGGGGCAAGCTGTCAGACGTGCTGGCACAGTTCCCCCGTTGGTTCCATTGTAAGCATTGTGGTCCTCTTGCGTAACTGTGGCCAGGAATAAAACGATGATGCAAGCCCAAAGAACATTCATGGCCGACAAGGTCATTGATGCGGGTGAGCTGTTGGTCGGTGTTGACAGTGTTTGCCACGCACTGAGGAATGTGTGGTCTGGCTTTGACATTACCCCAGGGACCACATCAAATGCAACCTTGCAACCTGCTCCAAGGTCACGTCACCCTCACACAATGGAACATTCCCTGGGCTTTGCCGAGCACCAACATCCTCAAATACTTCCGCCAGTCCCCAGAGAGCTGAGGGAAAAAACTGCCCATGCTGGGTTTAAATCGAAGGGAGACACAAAATGCTGGAGTAACTCAGCGGGTCAGGCAGCATCTCTGGAGAGACACAATGTCTGAAGAATGGCCTCGACCCGAAACGTCGCCCATGTCCTTCTCTCCCGAGATGCTGCCTGTCCCGCTGAGTTACTCCAGCACTCTGTGAAACGTCACTATCCATGTTCTCCACAGATGCTGCCTGACCCACTGAGTCACTCCAGCACTCTGTGAAACGTCACCTATCCATGTTCTCCACAGATGTTGCCTGACCCACTGAGTCACTCCAGCACTCTGTGAAACGTCATCTATCCATGTTCTCCACAGATGCTGCCTGACCCGCTGAGTTACTCCAGCACTCTGTATCTACCCCAGAGAGGATACTCGGGTGGATTCCTTACTGGACGCCTCATGTATTTGGAGTGTGTATATTTATTCAATGCGAGCAGTGGTGTGTGTGTAAACAGGCTTTCTGATGTCAGAACTAAAACTGAAAGCCGGGATTGAAATTCAATCCGCAACTGAAACAGGGTGCAATTCTGAAATGCGGGCCGTGGGCAATATTAGCGTGAAGATCACAGATCAGCATCGTTGGAAAGTCTGAGGGGGTTTGCAGAAGCCCAGGTTTAGTGAGGCACTTGGTGTTTGGGGAGACAGTGAGATGCTGTGTAGAAGCCAACAGAAGAGGCCACGTTTGTTGACTTTAGTCTAGAGATACGGTGCCTGGACATCGCCGACCAGCGGTCACCCCGTACACCAGCCATCCCCGCATCCAGGGGACAATTTACAATCTTTACCACAGCCGATTAACGTGCAAACCAGCACGTCTTTGGAATGTGGGCAGAAACCGGAGCACCCGGAGAAAACCCACGCAGGTCACGGGGAGAACGTACAAACTCCGCACAGACAGCACCCGTGGTCGGGATCGAACCCGGTCTCTGGTGCCGTAAGGCAGCAAACTCTACAAAAACAGGGATGCAATACCCGAGGCTCGATATTGCGCTGGTCAGGCCGCATTTGGAAAATGGTGAGCAGTTTTGGGCCCCATATCTGAGGAAGGATGTGCTGGCTCTGGAGAGGGTCCAGAGGAGGTTTACAAGAACGATCCCAGGAATGAGTGGGTTAACCTATGATGAGCGTTTGTCAGCACTGGCCTGTACTCCGCTGGAGTTTAGAAGGTTGAGGGGGACCTGATTGAAACGTACAGAATAGTGAAAAGGCCTGGATAGAGTGGATGTGGAGAGGATGTTTCCACTGGTGGGAGAGTCTAGGACCAGAGGCACAGCCTCAGAATTAAAGGACGTTCTTTAGGAAGGAGACGTGGAGGAATTTCTTTAGCCAGAGGGTGACGAATCTGTGGAACTCTTTGCCACAGACAGCTGTGGAGGCCAAGTCAGCAGATATTTTTATGGCAGAGATAGATAGATTCTTGATTAGTACACCTATTCCATCACCTCCGTGTTGCGACTACACATCACATACTTTTTCCTGGATATCTCCTCTCCCCCTCTCTCCCTCTCCCCCTCTCTCCCTCTCCCCCTCTCCCCCTCTCCCCCTCTCCCCCTCTCCCCCTCTCCCCCTCTCCCCTCTCCCCCTCCTCCCCCTCTCCCCCTCTCCCCCTCCCTCTCCCTCTCCCTCCTCTCCCTCTCCCTCTCCCTCTCCCTCTCCCTCTCCCTCTCCCTCTCCCTCTCCTCTCCCTCTCCCTCTCTCCCTCTCCCTCTCCCTCTCCCTCTCCCTTCCTCTCCCTCTCTCCCTCTCCCTCTCCCTCTCCTCTCCCTCTCCCTCCCCCTCTCCCTCCCCCTCTCTCCATCGTTTCACAATGGGCACCACCTTGGCCTTCCCTTTAAGAGGAGTGAGCTGACTGCCAGTAATGGCAGGCTGGGTGCTCTGGGCACTTTGCTATGGCCTGCACTAACCGCCCCAGCCATTTACAGCGGCCATCCCACCCAGTCCCGGCTACCCTCAGCGTCAGCAGCAGATGCATCTCAAATAAGCAGCCGCATTCAATTCAGTTCAGTTCATTGTCACATGTACTGAGGTACAGTGAAAAGCTTTGTTGCATGCTAACCATAAGGTTATGAGTGATAGGAGCAGAATTAGGCCATTCGGCCCATCAAGCCCATCTGCCATTCAATCAGGCTGATCTATCTCTCCCTCCTAACCCCATTTTCCTGCCTTCTCCCCATAACCCAGATACATGTACTAATCAAGATCTATCTATCTCTGCCATAAACATATCCACTGGCTTGGCCTCCCCGTAACCCCTGACACCCGCACTAATCAAGACTAACCAGTCAGCGGAAATACCATACATGATTACAATCGTCCACAGTGTACAGATTCATGATAAGGGAATAACATTTAGTGCAAGATAAAGACAGTAAAGTCCATCACTCTGTGAAACGTCACCTATCCAAGTTCTCCACAGATGCTGCCTGACCCGCTGAGTTACTCCAGCACTCTGTGAAACGTCACCTATCCATGTTCTCCACAGATGCTGCCTGACCCGCTGAGTTACTCCAGCACTCTGTGAAACTTTACCTATCATGTTCTCCACAGATGCTGCCTGACCCGCTGAGTTACTCAGCACATTTTGTCTTTTTTTTTGTAACCAGCATCTGCAGTTTCTTGTTCTACTTCTTGATTGCATTAAGGTATAATGTTATCTAATCTGTTTGGATAGCATGCATAACAAAGCTTTTCACTGTACCTCAGTACACGTCACAATAATAAACCTGAACCAGAGGAAATACATCCTTTGTAACTCCATGAACTTATGACTTTCATTAGACACTGGGATTGGTACATGGATCGGAAAGGCTCAGAGGGATTTGGGCTAAACTCAATGGGACTAGCTTAGATGGGGCATCTTTGCCAGCATGGACAAGATGGGCCGAAGGGCCTGTTTCCATGCTGTAGGAATCTATGTAAGGTGTAGACCGGCACAGCTAAATTGGTCATCACTGCATCAGTAGAGCACCTGAGAAATAGGAATGACCACGTTCAATCTAGATTCCTTTATATTGCTGTTGTATATATCATTGTTCCTACAGTCCAAACCGATGCAGTTCAGTATATTAAAATCAATGTGCATTCTGTACTGAAATGGCTTCATACATTTGCTAATGGCTGAATGCATGACCCCACACAGTAGTCATCGTCGAGGTCTGTACATTGCTCAGAGAGTTGTCTGGTGAGTTTTATTTTTGGCTTGGTAATAGGGTTGCCAACTTCCTCACTCCCAAATAAGGGACAAAGGGTGACATCACCGCCCCGCGCCCCACGTCACCTCACCCAGCCAGCGGCCACGTGCTCCCGCTCCACCAACGGCGACCTCTCATCCTTCTAAATTACAGTGAGTACAAGCCCAATCTCTCTCAGTAGCAACAACGTCCTTCCTCAAATTAGGAAAACTGCACACAATCGGGAGAGGCACGTGGGCTCTGAGAATCTCGCCTCTGCTGTTAATGGCGGCCTGGGAGCGGTCCATGTCGTTCCCTCTCCCCTGCTGTGTCCTTCACCCTCTCTGTAACACAAGAGGCACGGTGTGGCGCAGCGGTAGAGAGTTGCTGCCTCACAGCGCCGGAGACCCGGGTTCCATCCCGACTACGGGCGCCGTCTGTACGGAGTTTGTACGTTCTCCCCGTGACCTGCGTGGGTTTTCTCCGAGATCTTCGTTTTCCTCCCACACTCCAAAGACGTGCAGGTTTGTAGGTTAATTGGCTTGGTATGAATGTAGAAATTGTCCCGAGTGTGTGTAGGATAGTATTAGTGTGCGGGGATCGCTGGTCGGCGCGGACCCGGTGGGCCGAAAGGGCCCTGTTTCCGCGCTGTATCTCTAAACTAAACTAAACTAAAGCGAGGCTGTAAAAACAGCTCAATCATCCGGACCTTTCCAGTAATCTATCGCTCGGGTCTTCACAAAGACAAATGCGTGACATCGATCCTGATACCTGATAGAATGGAGCAAGTGCTCGCTTCTATTTATAGACAATAGGTGCAGGAGGAGACCATTCGGCCCTTCGAGCCAGCACCGCCATTCAATGTGATCATGGCTGATCATTCTCAATCAGTACCCCGTTCCTGCCTTCTCCCCGTACCCCCTGACTCCGCTATCCTTAAGAGCTCTATCTAGCTCTCTCTTGAATGCATTCAGAGAATTGGCCTCCACTGCCTTCTGAGGCAGAGAATCTGTGTCATTTGTTGCCGTTAATGGAGTGCCCTGGACGTTGGAAATGAAATGGTGGGCAATTTATACTGGGTGAACATCGACACATAACACAAGCTGAGAATCTTTAGACTGTAGCGATACAGCGCGGAAACACAACCCCTTCCACACCGAGTCCGTGCCGACCATCGGTCACCCCGTACACTAGTTTAGTTTAGAGATACAGCACGGAAACACAACCCCTTCCACACTGAGTCTGTGCCGACCATCGGTCACCCCGTACACTAGCACCATCCTACACACATCAGGGACAATGTACAAGTTACAGAGGCCAATTAACCCACAAACCTGCCCATCTTGGTGTGTGGGAGGAGACCCGAGCACCCGGAGAAAACCCACGTGGTCACATGGAGAACGTACAAACTCCACTCAGACAGCACCGGCAATCGGGATCAAACTCAGGTCTCTGCAACCCTACCGCTGCTTCACCGTGCCACCCTCATGTCTCTGTACATCGGGGCAGCCAATTTTAGTCCTTTGTCTTCAGTTATTGATGTGGAGACTTAAATGGAGGAGTTGTTACAATGGAGGGGCAAGGTTCATCGACTGGTGGTCACATTGAATTCCGATATCACACAAAAGGGACTGGGGTTGTGGGCATTGAACAACTACAGGGCGAAAGAGGGAAGACTGAAAGTCACTAAATGCTGGAGTAACTCAGTGGGGTGGGCAGCATCTCTGGAGAGAAGGAAGAGGTGGCTTCGGAATCTTCTCAGTCTGAAGAAGGGTCTCGACCCGAAACGTCATCCATTCTTTCTCTCCCGAAATGCTGCCAGTCCCGCTGAGTTACTCCAGCGCAGGAGGATGAGGGGAGATCTTATAGAGGTGTACAAAATTATCAGAGGAATAGATCGGGGTAGACGCACAGAGTCCCTTGCCCAGAGTAGGGGAATCGAGGACATAGGTTCAAGGTGAAGGGGAAAAGATTTAATAGGAATCCAAGGGGTAACATTTTCACACAGAGGGTGGTGGGTGTATGGAACGAGCTGCCGGAGGAGGTAGTTGAGGCTGGGACTATCCCAATGTTTAAGAAACAGTTGTACAGTTACATGAATAGGACAGGTTTGGAGGGATGTGGACCAAACGCGGGCACTAGTTGGCCAGTGTGGGCAAGTTGGGCTGGAGGGCCTGTTTCACACTGTGCTACTCTGTGACTCTATGACTCTGTGACTATCTTTGAGTGTGAGAGGGCAGACCACGCTGAGACCGCGCGCAAAGTCACCACGATCCAGCACCATGTCTTACCGCACAGCTCCGAAACTCATAAAAAGTCAAAGTCTTTAAAGCCGTCAGTCACTGGCCTGCCACTGTCAGGATGAAGCCGACCGCAAACTGGAAGAGCAGCACCTGAGGATTGATAGACAATAGACAATAGGTGCAGGAGGAGCCATTCGGCCCTTCGAGCCAGCGCCGCCATTCAATGTGATCATGGCCGACCATTCTCAATCAAGACGTGCTGAGAATCACGAGGGGAACAGACCAGGTGAATGCCCAGCCTTTTACCCAGAGCAGCGGAATCAAGAAACAGCGGGCAGCGTTTAAGGAGAGAGGGGAAATATATTTGAGACGGTCGATGGGAACCATTTCACACAGAGGGGTGGTGGGAACATGGAATAAGCTGCCAGCTGAATGCATTCAAGAGAGAGCGAGATAGGGCTCTTAAGGATAGCGGAGTCAGGGGGTATGGGGGAGAAGGCAGGAACGGGGTACTGATTGAGAATGATCAGCCATGACCACATTGAATGGTGGTGCTGGCTCGAAGGGCCGAACGGCTCCTCCTGCACCTATTGTCCATTGTCTATTGTCTGAGCAGTTGCGGGCAGGTAAGTGGACAACATTCAAAGGATTCTTGGACAGGTGCATGGATGGTAAAGATATGGAGAGATGTGGTCCAAACGCGGGCAGGTGGGACTCACTTAGGTGGGGCACGTTGGTCGGCAGGGGCAAGTTGGGCAGAAGGGCCTGTTTCTGTGCTCTATGACTCTGAGTTACTCTAATCTAAGTACAGAGTACTTTAATGAGTGTGCGGTTTTAATGTTGTCCTGGTGAGTCTCATTGTCTGTAACTCGTTTTTCCCCCTAGCCCACAGCTCACAATGGCCTGCCTCCTTCATTGTTGTCACCTTTTTGCACATCTTTCATTCATTTGTTCTGTATCTCTCTACATCACCGTCTATACCACTCGTTTCCTCCTCCCCTGACTCTCAGTCCGAAGAAGGGTCTCGACCCGAAACGTCACCCTATCCATGTTCTCCGCAGATGCTGCCTGACCCGCTGAGTCTACTCCAGCACTCTGTGAAACGTCACCTACCCACGTTCTCCCACAGAGGCTGCCTGACCCGCTGAGGTTACTCCAGCACTCTGTGAAACGTCACCTACCCACGTTCTCCACAGAGGCTGCCTGACTCTCACAGGTCGATGTGTAATTAGTGAGCCGTAGGGCCGGGGTTTCCATGCTTTATCTCTAAACTAAACTAGATGCTGAATAAATGCTGGAGTAACTCAGTGGGTCAGGCACGTCTCTGGAGAGAAGGAATGGGTGACGTTTCAGGTTGAGACCCTTCTTCAGAACTCAACTAAATGGTAAATACTAAACGAGATGGTGTCTGAGCCACTCAGCACTCTGTGCCTCCATTGCAGATGAGATTGTACGCTTCAGCACTCAGCACTCAGCAGCGTGGGGGTTGCCTAGTTTAGATTCAGCCCAGGCAGAGAGATGGGAAAAGGGAAGTTTCATCCCATCAGTCTGAACAACAGGCAGTGATAGGAGTGGAGCAAGTGTCGAAGGCCAGCCTATCTGCCGTCCTCTCCGCAGCTGATTGCACTTTTCACATCCACGCCTCGCCAGTAACTCACATCAACATCCGCCTCACTCACACACAATCCATTCCCTCGCTCAGATGTAGAAAGTCTCCTGAGGTTACGGTCTCTCTCTCTCTCTCTCTCTCTCTCTCTCTCTCCCTCTCCTCTCTCCTCTCTCCTCTCTCTCTCTCTCTCTCCTCTCTCTCCCTCCCTTCCTCCCCTCCCTCCCTCCCTCCCCTCCCTCTCCTCCCTCCTCTCCCTCCCCTCCCTCCCTCCCTCTCTCTCTCTCTCCCTCTCTCCTCCTCCTCTCTCTCTCTCTCTCTCCTCTCTCTCTCTCTCCTCTCTCTCCCTCTCCCCCCCCTCTCTCTCTCTCCCTCTCTCTCTCCCCTCCTTCCCCTCCTTACAGGAGATGCAGCATCTTGATGAAGGGTCTCGACCCGAAACGTCACCCATTCCTTCTCTCCAGAGATGCTGCCTGACCTGCTGAGTTACTCCAGTATTCTGTGTCTACCTTCGATTTAAACCAGCATCTGCAGTTTTTTTCCTACACAGGGTTTAGAGGGATATGGGCCAAATGCCAGGCCATTGGGACTAGCTCAGTCAGCCAACATGGATAAGTGGGCCGAAGGGCCTGTTTCCGTCTTGTGCAGGTCAATGACACCATCACCTTAATTACAGCCCACAAAGTATTGCAGGGGATGTTTGAACTTAGTGGAGCGTGTGTCAGTAGTTGAGGCAGGATGGCAGAGATTAAGTGTGAACTTTCACCAGTATTTGGGTGAGAAAATCCTCCTGTGGGCAAGGTTTTGTTATTTCATCCACGAGTGGCAAATGTGTACTGTTGGTACATGTGTAATGTAGATGGAACACACTCATTAAAGTGAAGACAGACACAGAGTGCTGGAGTAACTCAGCGGGTCAGGCAGCATCTGTGGAGAACATGGATAGGTGACGTTTCACAGAGTGCTGGAGTAACTCAGCGGGTCAGGCAGCATCTGTGGAGAACATGGATAGGTGACGTTTCACAGAGTGCTGGAGTAACTCAGCGGGTCAGGCAGCATCTCTGGGGAACATGGATAGGTGACAATTAGGGTGGGGTCCTTTCTTCAGACCGTCGGTACTGGTTGGTTGATTAGCGGGCGGGGAGGCAAAGAATAATTATGTATCTTACTGTTTATGCCAGTAAATCGTGGAGGTATCAGCATGCACTCTATTCATACATACTCCTGCAAATACCATCAATCTCCTCACCCTCACCACCGCCCCCAGCTCTGGGAAGCTCACCCTCTCTCCAACTCTCACGTCCAACAAGCATCATCGTCGGCGGGTCACTGGAAGCGAGTGTGACTGTCCTCTCCATAGGGTCGGACGCCTGTGCGTGACTTTGTTTAGCGCGGGGAGACTGGTGCACAGACAGCCACCACACGGTCCGTGACAGATCTGGGTCAGGATCCAGTGCGTGGAGTCCAAGACGACCAGGGACCCTTTTCTGCCGCGGCCTTCATCCATCCGCCTTCCCAGCCGTTGTGACGCTCCACTAAAGTCAGCCGCCACCCTCCCTCCGCCTGTTCCACCGTTGGGGTCTTGGTTGGATCGCTCTTTGTCAGGGACCTCCCCCTCGACCTTACCGCCATGGGTGACCCTACCAGGAGCGTAGTTCCAGACGGCATCGCTCTCAGGATCTCAGGACCACACAAGCTTCTCCACCACGACAAGGTGACAATCCACGGAGAAGCCCGGCAATCGGCCTCTCTGGCGAGCAACTTCTCCTCTGCATCTGCCAGTTTTTCTTGGATTGAGGCGAAGAGACGAGGAAAAACCTCTTCACCCAGAGAGTTGTGAATCTGTGGAATTCTCTGCCACAGAGGGCAGTGGAGGCCGATTCACTGGATGTTTTCAAGAGAGAGTTAGATGGAGCTCTTGGGGCTGACGGAATCAAGGGATCTGGGGAGAAAGCAGGAACGGGGTACTGATTTTGGATGATCAGCCATGATCACATTGAATGGCAGTGCTGGCTCGAAGGGCCGAATGGCCTACTCCTGCACTCATTTAGAACTGAGATGAGGAAAAACTTTTTCAGTCAGAGAGTTGTGAATCTGTGGAATTCTCTGCCTCAGAAGGCAGTGGAGGCCAATTCTCTGAATGCATTCAAGAGAGAGCTGGATAGAGCTCGTAAGGATAGAGTCAGGGGGTATGGGGAGAAGGCAGGAACGGGGTACTGATTGAGAATGATCAGCCACGATCACATTGAATGGCGGTGCTGGCTCGAAGGGCCAAATGGCCTCCTCCTGCACATATTGTCTATTGTCTATTGTCTATTTTCTATGTTTCCGTGTTTCTAAGGTGCTTCTCTTGGTTAATAGATGCAAATTGGGTGTTGGTAATGTGAAAATATACCAGGAGGATTGGAGCAAATGGTTGTCAATATGCCCCTTACTAAGAAAATGCAGGCACTTCATCTGAGTGGTGTTAAATTCCCTACATCTGGGTCTCGTGTGGGAGATTATCACCGTGACATACACCACATGGAGGCTGTCTGCCCAAGATTTATCAGACACCAAACGAGCCCCTGTGGTGCCATTTCTCACCCGCCCAGCTGTGGTGCAGTCAGTGTGGAACAGACAGCCCCATCCTCGGGCCTAAAGTTGGCAGCCCTGGACATGGCTGGTGATCCAGCTGCTCACCTCCTTTGCCCCAAGCTCCAAGTTGCTCAGAATATCCGAGGTGCCCAGATTACATCAACGACTGACAAATAAAAACAGTAGAACCACTATCAAACCAGTAGGATAGACACAAAATGCTGGAGTATCTCTGCGGGATGGGCAGCATCTCTGGAGAAAAGGAGTGGGTGACGTTTTGTGTCGAGACCCTTCTTCAGATGCAAACTAGTAGGCTTGTCCTCAGCACGAAACAACTGGGAAAAATGTAGATTTTTTATATTAAAGTTCCCTATCCATGTTCTCCAGAGATGCTGCCTGACCCGCTGAGTTACTCCAGCACTCTGTGAAACGTCACCTATCCATGTTCTCCAGAGATGCTGCCTGACCCGCTGAGTTACTCTAGCACTCTGATAAATGTCATCTATCCATGTTCTCCAGAGATGCTGCCTGATGAGTTACTCCAGCACTCTGTGAAACGTCACCTATCCATGTTCTCCACAGGTGTTGCCTGACCCGCTGAGTTACTCCAGCACTTTGTGAAACGTCATCTATCCATGTTCTCCAGAGATATTGCCTGACCCGCTGAGTTAGCATACACTGGAATTTAGAAGGATGAGGGGGGATCTTATTGAAACATATAAGATAATTAGGGGATTGGACACATTAGAGGCAGGAAACATGTTCCCAATGTTGGGGGAGTCCAGAACAAGGGGCCACAGTTTAAGAATAAGGGGTAGGCCATTTAGAACGGAGATGAGGAAGAACTTTTTCAGTCAGAGTGGTGAAGGTGTGGAATTCTCTGCCTCAGAAGGCAGTGGAGGCCAGTTCGTTGGATGCTTTCAAGAGAGAGCTGGATAGAGCTCTTAAGGATAGTGGAGTGAGGGGGTATGGGGAGAAGGCAGGAACGGGGTACTGATTGAGAGTGATCAGCCATGATCGCATTGAATGGCGGTGCTGGCTCGAAGGGCCGAATGGCCTACTCCTGCACCTATTGTCTATTGTCTATTGTCTATTGTTACTCCAGCACTCTGTCTCCTTTCGCGTATTAACCAGCATCTGCAGTTCTTTGTCGCGATGTGTACGGTAGTTTTGCAGGCTGCATTTGCTTACAAAGAAATGAAAAATTAAATGAAATAGAAAGAAACCCGTTGTTATTGTCAACAATCAGTTCTATTAGACCAGCTACTGTGCGCTTAAAGGGCCTGTGCCACTTAGGCAATTTTAAGGTGACTGCCAGCAACTAGGCTGTCACTGAACGTTTGCGGGCGTGATCGTGAGGAGTCTTCAAAGAATCGTAGCGGATCTCAGCGTGTCACTGAGAGATTTTCCAGATAGAAAGCTGGCTGACAGCTGGCTTGTCGCCAGGTATCGTAGCTTATTGCGGGCGCTGTCTGTCGCACGCTGGTCCCAGGTTTGCTAGGTTGTCGCAGGTGCATTTAGAAGCACGTAATCTGTGGAATTCTCTGCCTCAGAAGGCAGTGGAAGCCAATTCTCTGAATGCATTCAAGAGAGAGCTGGATAGAGCTCTTAAGGATAGCGGAGTCAGGGGGTACGGGGAGAAGGCAGGAACGGGGTACTGATTGAGAATGATCAGCCATGATCACATTGAATGGCGGTGCTGGCTCGAAGGGCCGAATGGCCTCCTCCTGCACCTATCGTCTATTGTCTATAATATTAAATTAAGTAAAGCCATTTGAAGATACCATAAAATACTTGTGTTTAACCAATTTATTTACCGTCAGGACATTTGACAGGTAGATTGGAGGTGACAGTTTGACGGTCAGGTAAGCGTGGGAATTTTCGCGATGTTTATGGCCATCAGCGATTACATTTAAAGTAGGCTCCCAACCCAGATATGCAACCCAGAAACCAGATATGCATCTCCCGTACATTTTCAAAGAATGCCCACACTCTTTACAAAAATCCATTTAACCACGTTTAAAATTAAATTTCTTAATACTGCTATTAGTAAACTGGAAGTCAATCCAGTTTATGCCTTGTTACTATGAAGCTTGTTTTTCAAGTAACCCCGGCAAGATGTTATATTTCAAAACTCTCAAGTAATTAGAGACTTGTCAGTGACTTCAGCGAAAATTAGGACGCCCAAAAGCATTGATAAGCGTGGGAATTTTGCGATGTTTCCGAAGACGGTGTAATCTCTTAGCCAGGTACTAGTTTCACAAAAAAAGTAACTTGTATCGACCTGACTCGGCTTTGTCATGGACATTGTCGTGGTCATTGTCGTGGTCATTGTCGCGGTCATTGTCGTGGTCATTGTCGTGGTCATTGTCGTGGACATTGTCGTGGTCATTGTCGTGGTCATTGTCGCGGTCATTGTCGTGGTCATTGTTGCGGTCATTGTCGTGGTCATTGTCGCGGTCATTGTCGCGGTCATTGTCATGGTCATTGTCGTCGGGTAAAAGAAAATTTTGGCGATCTGCTACGACTTTGACAGTCGCCGGCAGTCGCCTAAAAAGTCGCCTAAGTGGGTCAGGCCCTTTAACGAATGACAACAGCGACCATCTTCAGAATGGTAATGTTACATTAGCATGGTCTTTCTTTTCACTGTCTCATGACTCATAGCAATTAGTCAGAGAGACTCCACTAAGGTCCTTGTTGACCTCTCTAGCCTTTACTTAGCTAAATGGAATGCAAATGATGTCCCTTCCATACAATGCCTGACTTACATCTTCATCATTGGGAGGTGGGACACTAAGACATTGCTGCCCACCCCCCCCCCCCCCCCCCTCCTGTGTCTGGGCTCTCCGATGAGCCCTCTTCAAATCAAGTACCAATTCAATTAAAACGGCACTTTAGAAGATTGCGTGCACCTGCTTACATTTATGGGGAAGTGAAGTGGCTGGAATGTCCAGCTCGGTTTGTGAAGCCAACGTCCAGCTCCTGTTGTTGCAACTCGCAGATTACAATACATCTCAATATCAGAATCATCTTTCATGCGATGAAAACCGCTGACATCGGTGTATTTATAGAACGGATGCATGGTATTGATGCTGTGATTTTACATCTCGTCAGCTTCAGATAGTAATCCAATTTGCTTCTGAAACCAAGTGTATTGAGAGGCAGTAGGCTGTGACCTGGAGCCCTGTCTTAGTTATAAGTCGCATTGTATCGCAGAGTTCTGTGTTGTCAAGTAAATATTAAATAGGTAACTGTTTCTCTGGTTGAAGGGGTAGACCTGAGAGAAGTGTATACAATGAAGGGAAGCATTGACAAGGTAGACAGTCAGAACCTTTCTCCAAGGGTGGAAGAGTCAAAGACTGGACGGTGAGGGAGGCAAAGTTGGAGGCAGATACGATAGTGACGAATCAGAGGCTTTTAGTTTAGAGATACAGCGCGGAAACGGGCCCTTCGGCACACCGAGTCCGCACCGACCAGCGATCCCCACACACTAACACTATCCTACACACACTAGGGACAATCTACATGTATACCAAGCCAATTAACCTACAAACCTGTACGTCTTTGGAGTGTGGGAGGAAACCGAAGATCGCGGAGAAAACCCAGGCAGGTCACAGGGAGAACGTACAAACTCTGTACAGACAGCACCCGTAGTTGGGATGGAACCCGGGCCTCTGGCGCTGTGGGGTAGCAACTCTACCGCTGCGCCACCGTGCCACTTTAGATAGGCACATGACTATGCAGGGAAGGGGAGGGATAATGATCACGTGCAGGCAGAGGAGATCAATTTATCTTGGCATCTTGTTCGGCATGGACTTCCCATGGACATCCCATGGACATCCCATGGACATCCCATGGACATCCCATGCTCCACAGTTCTGCGTTCGATGGTCATTATTTTTTTTCCTTATTTTAGTAGTCTGGGAAGAAAGTGTCAGGTGATTTGGATGTTATAAATGGGCATCAAATTAAGTGGACAATTTGATTTTACAAAATGCTTTTACTGTAAAAATGAAATTGGCACAGAGCAATTGATTAAATAAAAATAGCTCTCTTTGTTTAAATTTGTGGACATTGCCAAAATCCATTGTCTGTCTTGAGTCTTCAGCAGTTTAGAGGCAATCACACAGTTGGCCCTGGAGTAGTGTACAGGCCAGACCTCCTGGGAGTCATTAGTGAATCAGGCCAGCTCCAGCGATGATGAAGTCACTTTGTAATCACCATGGTAGATACAAGATGCTGGAGTAGGGTCAGGCAGCATCTCCGGAGAGAAGGAATGGGTGACGTTTCAGGTCGAGACCTTTCTTCAGACCATGTAATCATCATCACTGATATGAGGTTTTTCTTAATTCCACATTTAATTAATTACTTACATTTCAATTTCCCAGATGCCTGGATGGGATTGAATACAAGTGCCTGGATCAATGGAGCAATTTACTGATTGCAAGTCCAATCATTTAAACACTGTCCCCCCCCCCCCCCCCCACTTGAATGTAGTAACTAAAGAGAAGTCAAATGGTAGACACAGAGTGCTGGAGTAACTCAGCGGGTCAGGCAGCATCTCTGGAAAACATGGATAGGTGACGTGGAAGTGGCGGAGCCTAACGGCTGCGGCTCGCTAGCAGTCTGTTCGTCTTTTTTTCCTTTTTTTTTTTGTGTGTTGGTGTTGGGATGGTTTTTTTGTTTTTTTTTGGTTGTGTATGTGTGGGGGGTGGTGGTGTGGGTGGGGGTGGGGGAAACTTTTCTCTTTTAGGTCTCTTCCTCATGGCGCGGGGTGCGGCTCGGCCGCGGGGCCTAACATTGCCCGGTGCGGCTCGGCCGCGGTACTTAGCTGCGCACGGCTCGGCCGCGGGACTTTACATCGCCCGGTGCGGCTCAGCCGCTGGACTTTTCATCGCTGGTGCGGCTCGGCCGCGGGACTTAACATCGCCCGGTATGGCTTGGCCGCTGGACTTAACATCGCCCGGTGCGGCTTGGCCGCGGGGCCTTCCATCGCCCGGTGCGGCTGGGCCGCGGGACTTAGCTGCGGAAGGCTCGGTCGTGGGGCCTTCCATCGCCCGGTTCGGCCACGAGACGTCTCAGCGCCCGGTGCGACTCGGCTGCGGGGACTTCCATCCCCTTGCGGGGACTGTGGGGGTCGGTCGGGGACGAGCTGTCTGTCCGTGGGCGTGGGGAAGAGAGTGGAAGTTTTGTTGCCTCCATCACAGTGAGGGGGTGTTTGGAGTCACTGTGATGGACGTTTGTGTTGGGGTCATGTGTCTTGTGTTCTTTTTTGTGTGACTGCTATGTAGTTTCGTTCGGTACCTTGGTACCGAATGACAAATAAAGCTCTGTTGAACTGTTGAACTGTTGTTCACAGAGTGCTGGAGTAACCCAGCGGGTCAGGCAGCATCTGTGGAGAACATGGATAGGTGACGTTTCACAGAGTGCTGGAGTAACTCAGTGGGTCAGGCAGCATCTGTGGAGAACATGGATAGGTGACGTTTCACAAAGTGCTGGAGTAACTCAGCGGGTCAGGCAGCATCTCTGGCGAGAAGGAATGGGTGGCGATTCGGGTCGAAACTAAATGGCTGCATAGAGAAAAAAAAGCCCTACACTTTTTTAAGACCTTTGTGATAAAACTTTTCATCAATGTTCATTTATGGGAAGTTTTATTCCTGATTTCAAAACTGGAGAAATGAGTGATATCATCATCATCATATCATATATATACAGCCGGAAACAGGCCTTTTCGGCCCTCCAAGTCCGTGCCGCCCAGCGATCCTCGTACATTACCACTATCCTACACCCACTAGGGACAATTTTTACATTTACCCAGCCAATTAACCTACATACCTGTACGTCTTTGGAGATAATTTATGATATATTTATGTACATTTATGTAAGGCTCTACTGGTTTATTAGAATAATGCTGCATAGCTAATAATCTATTTCTGTACAAACAGAGGTCAACTGGCCAGTCTGTCGGACAGGCAAGTGGACATGTGGGGCATGGAGGCCAATTGGGAAAAGGGGAAAAGGGGAGATGCAACATGACCTGGGTGTCATGGTGCACCAGTCATTGAAGGCAAGCGTGTAGGTGCAGCAGGCAGTGAAGAAAGCGAATGGTATGTTGGCATTCATAGCAAGAGGATTTGCGTATAGGAGCAGGGAGGTTCTGCTGCAGTTGTACAGGGCCTTGGTGAGATCGCACCTGGAGTATTGTGTACAGTTTTGGTCTCCTAACCTGAGGAAAGACATTCTAGCCTTAGAGGGAGTACAGAGAAGGTTCACCAGATTGATCCCTGGGATGGCAGGACTTTCATATGAAGAAATACTGGATAGACTAGGCTTATACTCGCTGGAATTTAGAAGACTGAGGGGGGATCTTATTGAAACATATAAAATTCTTAAGGGGTTGGAGAGGCCAGATGCGGGAAGATTGTTCCCGATGTTGGGGAAGTCCAGAACCAGGGGTCACAGCTTAAGGATAAGGGGGAAGTCTTTTAGGACCGAGATGAGAAAACATTTCTTCACACAGAGAGTGGTGAGTCTGTGGAATTCCCTGCCACAGAAGGTAGTTGAGGCCAGTTCATTGGCTATATTTAAGAGGGAGTTAGATGTGGCCCTTGTTGCTAAAGGGATCAGGGGGTATGGAGAGAAGGCAGGTACAGGTTACTGAGCTGGATGATCAGCCATGACCATATTAAATGGCGGTGCAGGCTCGAAGGGCCGAATGGCCTACTCCTGCACCTATTTTCTATGTTTCTATGTTTCTATGGAGGGATGAGGATCATAGAAACATAGAAAATATGTGCAGGAGCAGGCCATTCGACCCTTCGAGCCAGCACCGCCATTCAATGTGATCATGGCTGATCATTGAGAATCAGTGTAAGAAAATAACTGCAGATGCTGGTACAAATCGAAGGTATTTATTCACAAAATGTTGGAGTAACTCAGCAGGTCAGGCAGCATCTCAGGAGAGAAGGAATGGGTGACATTTAGGGTCGAGACCCTTCTTCAGACCCGTTAATGAGAATCAGTAAACCGTTCTTGCCTCGTATCCCTTTTCTCCGTTAGCCCTAAGAACTAAATCTAACTCTAACTATCCTTTGAAAACTCTCATTTTCAGGCAAATAGGAATTGGTCTTAGCATCATGTTGGGCACGGACATTGTGGGCCGAAGGGCCTGTTCCTGTGCTGCACTGTTCTATGATGTATGTTGCATGTTCTATGTTCTGATGTATGTTGCACGTTCTATGTTCTATGATGCATGTTGCATGTTCTATGTTCTATGATGTATTTTGCACATTCTATGTTCTGATGTATGTTGCATGTTCTATGTTATATGATGCATGTTGCACATTCTATGTTCTATTATGTATGTTGCATGTTCTATGTTCTGTGATGTATGTTGCATGTTCTATGGTGTATGTTGCACATTCTATGTTCTATGATGCATGTTGCACGTTCTATGTTCTATGATGTATGTTGAACGCTCTGTGTTCTATGATGCATATTGTATGTTCTATGGTGTATGTTGCATATTCTATGTTCTATGATGTATGTTGCATGTTCTATGTTCTATGATGTATGTTGAACGTTCTATGTTATATGCATGTTCTATGTTCTATGATGCATGTTGCACGTTCTATGTTCTGTGATGCATGTTGCACGTTCTATGGTGTATGGTGTGTGTTGCATGTTCTATGTTCTGTGCCTTACTGGCTGAGGAATGTAGGGTTGATGCTGACTTTGGGTAGCATCTGTGTGCAGTGTTCTCGCTGTGATGGGTTGCTTGGTCTGTTGGCTATGTGTCATCGTGAACTACCTCTACAATGGGCGGCTGAAGGGGGAATCTGAGGGGATTTGGTGGCGGTGTGCGAAAGAATGGGATTGCCGATGTAGGATGGACTCGACGGGCCAAATGGCCTCTTTCTATGTCAGAAAGAAAGTCTGATCTGGGGGTTATTGTTCTGCATGGGTCGAGTGGACTGACGGTGTAGAATCTACCCAACAACCAGCCTGCAGAGTCTACTTTGAGCAGGCCAATGATTAAAGTAGATGTAATGGCTGACGAGTTCTCTCACACATAATGTTGGACGCGGTAGAAACTGAGACGTTGCTCAGGGATTCTTGCAGAAAAAAAACCCCTAATCTTGCCGAGGCACGAAGCCCCATTTGGATCTGGAGATTCTCATTCCCTTTTGCTCATTGTGGTGTCACTGATGCGTTGAATCCCTTTCCAGTGAGTGTTCTCCAGCGACCAGAGGCAAGGCTACGGTTGAATGTTCTCACTGCCCCAGCCTGCTCTGCTCTGCCAGGTCCCGTTGTGAAAGAGATTGATCTCCCCACGTTATTCGCTCAGTCCTCTGAGGAATTGTATCACGACGCTGGCCTCTCTTCTCTGCCACACATTCAATTTTGTTCTTGCGTTTAACAAAAGAAAAGTTTCACAACGTTTCCGCTCATCAGAGTGGGAGCTGATTGCGATGGAGGGCGAATCACGCCCCAGCCGTTTGTTGGTCTTCATGCCCGCCAACCTGAAGGGGGTTATGACTGGACACTGGAACACTTTCTCCTCTCAGTTATGATTCACTTTCAATAGACAATAGACAATAGGTGCAGGAGGAGGCCATTCGGCCCTTCGAGCCAGCACCGCCATTCAATGTGATCATGGCTGATCATTCTCAATCAGTACCCCGTTCCTGCCTTCTCCCCATACCCCCTGACTCCGCTATCCGTAAGAGCTCTATCTAGCTCTCTCTTGAATGCATTCAGAGAATTGGCCTCCACTGCCTTCTGAGGCAGAGGATTCCACAGATTCACAACTCTCTGACTGAAAAAGTTTTCCCTCATCTCAGTTCTAAATGGCCTACCCATTATTCTTAAACTGTGGCCCCTTGTTCTGGACATTGGGAACATGTTTCCTGCCTCTAACCTGTCCAACCCCTTAATAATCTTATATGTTTCGATAAGATCCCTATCCATGGAGAACATGGATAGGTAACATTTCACAGAGTGCTGGAGTAACTCAGCGGGTCAGGCAGCATCTGTGGAGAACATGGATAGGTGACGTTTCACAGAGTGCTGGAGTAACTCAGCGGGTCAGGCAGCATCTGTGGAGAACATGGATAGGGTGCAGAGATTTACAAGGAAAGAAGCAGTCCAATTTTCCAACATTGTGAGCGGTCTAATTTTCCCTTGTGTCTACGCATGCACGAGGAGCTGGGGTGAGACTGGCGTGCACATTCTAAGCGTAATTAGCCCAGGCAGTACAGAGGGCACATTTTCACCTCGTCGTTCTGTGGCGTACGCAGTCTCTGAGCCGTACTCTGTTGACCCAGACTGCACCTCACAGTCTCAGTGCTGGCTTTACACTCAGTAACGTCGTCAAGCTTAATGAAACATAATTAAAATTTCAAAATGGCCCTGCATCTCATTGGGCTTTATGGCCTCGTTAATAAACAGCATGGTGTTCTGGCAGCACAGGTGCACCAGTAACCATGGGGTGACGTCAAGGTTTGTGGATGGAGGGGCAGTGGGACGGGGAGGTTGGCAGTCAGTATTTGTCAATCATGGAGGTAGACACAAGATGCTAGAGTAACTCAGCGGCTCAGGCAGCATCTGAGGAGAACATGGATAGACAATAGACAATAGACAATAGGTGCAGGAGGAGACCATTCGGCCCTTCGAGCCAGCACCGCCATTCAATGTGATCATGGCTGATCATTCTCAAACAGTACCCCGTTCCTGCCTTCTCCCCATACCCCCTGACTCCGCTATCCTTAAGAGCTCTATCCAGCTCTCTCTTGAATGCATTGAGAGAATTGGCCTCCACTCCCTTCTGAGGCAGAGGATTCCACAGATTCACAACTCTCGGACTGAAAAAGTTTTTCCTCATCTCAGTTCTAAATGGTCTACCCCTTATTCTTAAACTGTGGCCCCTTGTTCTGGACTCCCCCAACATTGGGAACATGTTTCCTGCCTCTAACCTGTCCAACCCCTTAATAATCTTATACGTTTCGATAAGATCCCTATCTATGGAGAACATGGATAGGTAACGTTTCACAGAGTGCTGGAGTAACTCAGCGGGTCAGGCAGCATCTCTGGAGAACGTGGATAGGTGATGTTTCACAGAGTGCTGGAGTAACTCAGCGGGTCAGGCAGCATCTGTGGAGAACATGGATAGGGTGCAGAGATTTACAAGGATGCTGGAACGAAGCGGTCCAATTTTCCAACATTGCGAGCAGTCTAATTTTCCCTTGAGTCTACGCATGCACGAGGTGCTGGGGTGAGACTGGCGTGCACATTCTGAGCGTGATTAGCACAGGCAGTACAGAGGGCACATTTTCACCTCGTCGTTCTGTGGCGTACGCAGTCTCTGAGCCGTACTCTGTTGACCCAGACTGCACCTCACAGTCTCAGCGCTGGCTTTACACTCAGTAACGTCGTCAAGCTTAATGAAACATAATTAAAATTTCAAAATGGCCCTGCATCTCATTGAGCTTTATGGCCTCGTTAATAAACAGCATGGTGTTCTGGCAGCACAGGTGCACCAGTAACCATGGGGTGACGTCAAGGTTTGTGGATGGAGGGGCAGTGGGACGGGGAGGTTGGCAGTCAGTATTTGTCAATCATGGAGGTAGACACAAGATGCTAGAGTAACTCAGCGGCTCAGGCAGCATCTGAGGAGAACATGGATAGACAATAGACAATAGACAATAGGTGCAGGAGGAGACCATTCGGCCCTTCGAGCCAGCACCGCCATTCAATGTGATCATGGCTGATCATTCTCAATCAGTACCCCGTTCCTGCCTTCTCCCCATACCCCCTGACTCCGCTATCCTTAAGAGCTCTATCTAGCTCTCTCTTGAATGCATTCAGAGAATTGGCCTCCACTGCCTTCTGAGGCAGAGGATTCCACAGATTCACAACTCTCTGACTGAAAAAGTTTTTCCACATCTCAGTTCTAAATGGCCTACCCCTTATTCTTAAACTGTGGCCCCTTGTTCTGGACTCCCCCAACATTGGGAACATGTTTCCTGCCTCTAACGTGACCAACACCTTAATAATCTTATACGTTTCGATAAGATCTCCTCTCATCCTTCTAAAGGTGATGTTTCACAGAGTGCTGGAGTAACTCAGCGGGTCAGGCAGCATCTGTGGAGTACATGGATAGGTGACGTTTCACAGAGTGCTGGAGTAACTCAGCGGGTCAGGCAGCATCTGTGGAGAACATGGATAGGTAACGTTTCACAGAGTGCTGGAGTAACTCAGCGGGTCAGGCAGCATCTGTGGAGAACATGGATAGGATCACACAGAGATAAGGAAATGTAAGGTGTGAAATCAAAACATCAAAGAGGATGGGCTCAAGGACAATGTGTCAATCCCCTTGAGTGTGGCTTGAATTAAACTCACGGGGGCAGATGGAGAATTGCCCAACGTGGTCCTGGACAGGCAAGATGAGAGAGTTTAATCATCAGCGACATAACAAAGAAATGCTTACCTGCTGCAGCTTTACAGACCCATAAACACAATAACATACGGATATATATAGAATGGTCAATAAGACCACCTGAAGTCTCACCTGTTCAGTACTGCCTTCAACCACTGAAGGTCACCTCACCTTCTTTCTCCTTTCTCTGTTCGTTTACTTATTTACTTATTTATCTATTTATTCATTTCCCTATGTTCTCTAAATCTCTGTAAAGCGTCTTTGAGTATATGAAAAGCGCTATATAAATAAAATGCATTATTATTATTATTATTATTATAAATAATAACCAGTAATACTCGGTAACCAGAATAGTGCAAAATCGAAGTCCATAGGTGATAGGAGCAGAATTGGGCCATTCGGCCCATCAACTCCACTCCACCATTCAATCATGGCTGATCTATCTTCCCCTCTCAACCCCCCATTGTCTTGCCTTCTCCCCATAATGCCTGAGTCCCTATTGCACCCACAGAAACAGTCCGTAGAAGATCACAGTTGCTGAGGTCAGTGTTGTGCAGTGTTCAAGAGCCTGATGGTTGCTGGGAAGAAGCTGTTCCTGAACCTGGAGGTCACGGTTTTCAGGCTCTTGTACCTTCTCCCCCATGGTAGCAGCGAGATGAGAGTGTGGGGCCAGGGTGGTGTGGGTCAGTGAGAGTGTGGCCAGGGTGGTGTGGGTCAGTGAGAGTGTGGCCAGGGTGGTGTGGGTCAGTGAGAGTGTGGCCAGGGTGGTGTGGGTCAGTGAGAGTGTGGCCAGGGTGGTGTGGGTCAGAGTGTGTCCAGGGTGGTGTGGGTCAGTGAGAGTGTGGCCAGGGTGGTGTGGGTCAGTGAGAGTGTGGCCAGGGTGGTGTGGGTCAGTGAGAGTGTGGCCAGGGTGGTGTGGGTCAGTGAGAGTGTGGCCAGGGTGGTGTGGGTCAGTGAGTGTGTGGCCAGGGTGGTGTGGGTCAGTGAGAGTGTGGCCAGGGTGGTGTGGGTCAGTGAGAGTGTGGCCAGGGTGGTGTGGGTCAGTGAGAGTGTGGCCAGGGTGGTGTGGGTCAGTGAGAGTGTGGCCAGGGTGGTGTGGGTCAGTGAGAGTGTGGCCAGGGTGGTGTGGGTCTCTGATGATGCTGGCTGCCATTTTGAGGCAGCGCCTCCTGTAGATCCCTTAGATGGTGGGGGGGTCAGTGATGGACCGGCAGTGTGTAGTGGGGGGGTCGGTACCCGTGATGGACCGGGCAGTGCCCACCACTCTCTGTAGTCTCCTTCATTCCTTGGCGTTGGAATTACTGATCCAGGCCGTGATGCAGCCAGCCAGCACCTGTGGAGGGCAAAGGCAGAAGAGGTCAGGCTCGGAGCTTTTGACCTCCTTTGGTAGCCACGGACATTGAGAGATATTGTCTGGTGCCATAGACTGAAGCAGCATGGAATCAGGCCCTTCAGCCCAACTTGTCCATGCTGATCAAGATGCCCCATCTACACTAGTCCCACCTGCCCACATTTGCTCCATATCCTTCTAAACCTTCCCTATCCATGTACCTCTCCAAGTGTCTGTGATATGTTCGTAGGTTCATAAGTGACAGGAACAGAATTAGGCCACTCGGCCCATCGAGTCTCCTCCGCCATTCAATCACGGCTGATCTATCTTTCCCTCCTACCCCATTTTCCTGCCTTCTTCCCATAACCCCTGACTCCCGTACTAATCAATATGTTGTTGTAGTACCTGGCATTCTCCCTCCTCTGACCACAGGATTCTGGTGGTTCTGTGGGTCTATGCGGTGGTTCCAGGTCTATAAGGAGATGTGGTTATGGTGGTGGGTCTATGAGGGCCTATGTGGTGGTGGGTCTATGAGGGTCTATGTGGTGGTTCCAGGTCTATATGGAGATGTGGTTATGGTGGTGGGTCTATGAGGGTCTATGTGGTGGGTCGATGAGGAGATGTGGTGGTGGGTCTTTGAGGGTCTATGTGGTGGTGGGTCTATGAGGGTCTATGTGGTGGTGGGTCTATGAGGGTCTATGTGATGGTGGGTCTATGTGGTGGTGGGTCTATGAGGGTCTATGTGGTGGTGGGTCTATGAGGGTCTATGTGGTGGTGGGTTTATGAGGAGATGTGGTTCTGGGTCTATGAGGAGATGTGGTGGTGGGTCTATGAGGGTCTATGTGGTGGGTCGATGAGGAGATGTGGTGGTGGGTCTATGAGGGTCTATGTGATGGTGGGTCTATGAGGGTCTATGAGGTGGTTCTGGGTCGATGACGAGATGCGGTGGGAATCAGCCCGAATAACATTTTTATTTCCATTTCCCAAACGACAACATCGCCGTTTCCGCAAGCCTTGGCGTTCCGTGGCTAATTTGTAATCCATCTGAAATAAGGCAGAAACGTTATATTTCATTAGGTAAATTGCATTACTCCGAGCCTCTTGACATCAGCGTCAGCTTTCTATGCTAATTATCTGTAATCTTACAACGAAGGGCACAGATTGGGCACCACTTTGTATGATTGAAACAGGCGGCCCTGACACAGTGACCTGCCAGAGGCTTCTGATTTAATGCAGTCACTGGGAACCTGTCATCCCTCACAACCTACGTTTTAAAACCTTCCAGATTTAGGTTAACCTTAATTGATGACATAATATTCCAGTGTAGAAAATATTAGAAGCAGGCTTGGTGCCTGGGACCCGCAGTGGAAACTCTATAGTGTAATCATAATGAATTTATGGCCCCATCGTTGCAAGTACGATGTTAACCATGTTCCCTATTACACTTGGCATGGTCACTCTTGGATTCAGATTGCGTTACCTGGTCATTGTACAGCAGGGGTCCACACTGATTCATTTTAGTTTAGTTTGGAGATACAGAGCAGACACAGGCCCTTCGGCCCACCGAGCCCGCGCCGACCAGCGATCCCCGCACACGAACGCTATCCTACACACACCAGGGACAATTTATAATTTGACCAAGCCAATTAGCCCACAAACCTGTACGTCTTTAGAGTGTGGGAGGAAACCGGAGCACCCGGAGAAAGCCCACGCAGGTCACGGGGGGGAACGTACAAACTTCGTACAGACAGCACCCGTAGTCGGGATCGAACCCGGGTCTCTGGCGCCGTGAGGCAGTAATTCCACCGCCGCGCCACCCTTATTCACATCAGAATTTGCACTCTTTAAACCCATATTTTCTACATGAGTTAGTTGAACTGGGCGGTCATGGTGACGCAGCGGTAGAGTTGCTGCCTTACAGCGAATGCAGCGCAGGAGACCCGGGTTCCATCCCGACTACGGGTGCTGTCTGTACAGAGTTTGTACGTTCTCCCCGTGACCAGCGTGTGTTTTCTCCGAGATTTTCGGTTTCCTCCCACACTCCAAAGACGTGCAGGTTTGTAGGTTAATTGACTTGGTAAATGTAAAAATTGTCCCTGGTGTGTGTAGGATAGTGTTAGTGTACGGGGATCGCTGGTCGGCGCGGACCCGGTGGGCCGAAAGGGCCTGTTTTCCGTGCTGTATCTCTAAACTAAACTAAAGTGAATCAGTGTGGACCCCTGCTATAACTTCTAGGAATGCCATCATTTTTCAAACAACTGGTTTTGATTGAGAAGCCTCTTTCCCAATATACCTCAGTGCCACCCCAGCGATGTTTTTCGTATTGCGCTGGGGCTGGGCATTCGACCAACACCACAATGAACCCAGGGGCTTGAGAACTCTGTCTTTTAAAAATAAGACCTCTCCAACAACAAACTGAAATTAGTTCCTTCTTTAATAACAAGTGCTGGAGTAGCTCACGGGTATAGACAAAACGTGCTTGAGCACGGTGGTGCAGCGGTAGAGTTGCTGCCTCACAGCGCCAGAGACCCGGGTTCCATCCTGACTACGGGTGCTGGCTAATCGGCTTGGTAAAATTCTAAATTGTCGCCAGTGTGTGTAGGATAGTGCGGGGATTGCTGGTTGGTGTGGACTCTTATTGAAACACATAAGATTATTAAGGGATTGGACACGTTAGAGGCAGGAAACATGTTCCCAATGTTGGGGGAGTCCAGAACAAGGGGCCACAGTTTAAGAATAAGGGGTAGGCCATTTAGAAATGAGATGAGAAAAAACTTTTTCAGTCCGAGAGTTGTTAATCTGTGGAATTCTCTGCCTGAGAAGGCAGTGGAGACCAATTCTCTGAATGCTTTCAAGAGAGAGCTAGATAGAGCTCTTAAGGATAGCGGAGTCAGGGGGTATGGGGAGAAGGCAGGAACGGGGTACTGATTGAGAATGATCAGCCATGATCACATTGAATGGCGGTGTTGGCTTGAAAGGCCGAATGGCCTACACCTGCACCTATTGTCCATTGTCTATTGACTCGGTGGGCCGAAGGGCTTGTTTCCGCACTGTATCTCTAATCTAAAGTAACTCAGCAGGTACAGACACAACGTGGTGGAATAATTTACGGGCGGCACGGTGGCGCAGCGGTAGAGTTGCTGCCATACAGCGAATGCAGCGCCGGAGATCCGGGTTCGATACTGACTACGGGCACCGTCTGTACGGAGTTTGTACGTTCTCCCCGTGACCTGCGTGGGTTTCCTCCGAGATCTTCGGTTTCCTCCTGCACTCCAAAGACGTACAGGTTTGCAGGTTGATTGGCTGGGCAAATGTAAAAATTGTCCCTAGTGGGTGTAGGATAGTGTTAATGTACGGGGATCGCTGGGCGGCACGGACCCGGTGGGCCGAAGGGCCTGTTTCTGCGCTGTATCTCTAAATCTAAAAAAAAAATCTAAATCTGTTCATAGTGTGGGTTGTGAACACATTGTGGGCTGAGATGGTGTCAGACCCGTGATACTGGCACTTTGTACAGTTTCATTGGAAGGAAAGTTTGGCAAAGTCTCTTCCCTTCGGAAGTTTTCTCGGCGCTGACAGTGTGGGTCGAAGGGCCCGTTCCCGTGCTGTCCACTTCTATGTTCCGTAGTCCTGAAACGTCAAGATGATTGTGGAGATTCCCGTGTCCACTTCCATTCTCAAATAATATTCCCTCCAACGACCAAGGTCTTTGGATGCTTTAGAGTCATGGAGTCACACAACACGGAAACGGGCCCTTCAGCCCAACCAGTCTATGTTGCCCCATCTGAGCTAGTTCCATTTGGCCCATATCCATCAAAAAAAAACATTTGCTATCTATGTATAAAGTGTGCGTCTCAGGGTGGGAGTACATCTTAAAATCGCCGTTCTATTTAGTTAGCTGTATTTATGTTATTTTATATATTCAATTCAAAGAAAGACTGGGTTGTTAGTCTTCCTTGCCATCCATTTTGGCTCGGCTCTCTCTTTCACACTGTCCCATTCTCTATCTCTGTTTATCTGCTGGTTCTCCCCACTGATTGCTGCCTTTGTTTAGACACAGAGCAGCCTCACCACCTGGGGCTCTGAGTTGCGTTTTACACCAACCTCTGCAGCCAACGGAACGAGCGAGACTAACCTTGACATTCATTTCCTTTTTTTTTTTAAACGCAGGTCGATTCACAGTCGATGCTTCACTTGCTGCTAGCTGTGTGCTTTTAATAATACACCATGGGTGTGGTACACAATTTGCTCAGATTACACTGAATATTTGCGGCCAAAAGTACAGCCTGTTCTCAATCAAGTCCAGGCGGGGGGATACGATGAGCTTAGGGGTCAGAGGAGAACGTTAACACATCCAATATTTTCTGCGGAGTTTTGCAGTTCAACAATCGAAGTTCCAAGTACTAGAGTTTCGCTCTGCTAAAGCAGGGTGTCGATCACAGTTAACCAAAATCACATTTATAGACAATAGACAATAGACGCAGGAGGAGGCCATTCGGCCCTTCGAGCCATCACCGCCATTCAATGTGATCATGGCTGATCATTCTCAATCAGTACCCCGTTCCTGCCTTCTCCCCATACCCCCTGACCCCGCTATCCTTAAGAGCTCTATCCAGCTCTCTCTTGAATGCATTCAGAGAATTGGCCTCCACTACCTACTGAGGCAGAGAATTCCACAGATTCACAACTCTCTGACTGAAAAGGTTCTTCCTCATCTCAGTTCTAAATGGCCTACCCCTTATTCTTAAACCGTGGCCCCTTGTTCTGGACTCCCCCCAACATTGGGAACATGTTTCCTGCTGTTATTACAAGTCATCGTAAAGTATGTTTAAAGGACTCATAACTTTGTACCAATCAAGAATCTCTCTTTCCAATTAATTGCACAGAACTATCCACACACCACCCTCAACAACCGTGAGTAGGGTTGCCAACTGTCCCGTATTAGCCGGGACATCCCGTGTTTTGGGCTAAATTGGGTTGTCCCGTACGGGACCGCCCTGGTCCCGTATTAGTAGGGTTGCCGACTTCCTCACTCCCAAATAAGGGACAAAGGGTGACGTCACCGCCCCGCGCCCCACGTGACCTCACCCAGCCAGCGGCCACGTGCTCCCGCTCCACCAATGGCGGCCGCCATTGGTGGAGCGGGAGCACGTGGCCGCTGGCTGGGTGAGGTCACATGGGGCGCGGGGCGGTGACGTCACCTTGTCCCGTATTTGGGAGTGAGGAAGTTGGCAACCCTAACTGTGAGCGACTGTGGGCTTGGTTCTGGTTGAAGGATAGACTTTGGTTTAGCACTGTAATGGTCTGGTTACCTGATATTACCAAGTATTCATTTATTATATTCCTGAATATTGTACCTTGTGTGTTATATTACTCTAATGGACCCGTAAAGCTGCAGCCAGTAAGAATTTAGAAACCAGGAACTGCAGATGCTGGTTAATGCACAAAAGGACACAAAGTGCTGGAGGAACTCTGGCAGTCTGGAACTCTCTGGAAATCTCTCTGGAAGTCGGCAACCCTACTAATACGGGACAAGGGCGGTCCCGTATGGGACAAACCAATTTAGCCCAAAACACGGGATGTCCCGGCTAACACGGGAGAGTTGGCTGCAATTATTCAGTGTAATCTGAGCAAATTGTGTACCAAACTCACAGTGTATTATTAAAAGCACACAGCCAGCAGCAAGGCAGCACCTCTGGAGAATCACACTGTCTGAAGAAAGGTCCTGTCCTGAAATGTCACCTATCCATGTTCTCCACAGATGCTGCCTGACCCGCTGAGTTACTCCAGCACTCTGTGAAACGTCACCTATCCATGTTATCCACAGATGCTGCCTGACCCGCTGAGTTACTTCAGCACTCTGTGAAACGTCACCTATCCATGTTCTCCACAGATGCTGCCTGACCTGCTGAGTTACTCCAGCACTCTGTGAAACGTCACCTATCCATGTTCTCCACAGATGCTGCCTGACCCGCTGAGTTACTCCAGCACTCTGTGAAACGTCACCTATCCATGTTCTCCACAGATGCTGCCTGACCCGCTGAGTTACTCCAGCACTCTGTGAAACGTCACCTATCCATGTTCTCCACAGATGCTGCCTGACCCGCTGAGTTACTCCAGCACTCTGTGTCCTTTTTCGCAATTAAGGATTTCATTATTCCATTTTCAGTACAGTTGGCAATCGAGCAGTCCTGACCCTTCACGTCCGATTACCCGAGACTGTGTAATCCCTGAGGTACATAATGGCATTGAACAGATGAATTTAATATTTTGGGAATGTTGCGTTTATTTGAACAACCCTATCCATATATCTATCCAAATGCCTATTAAAGTGGTAATGGCATCCACATCCATAGCTTCCTCTGGCACCTGATTCCCTCGTTTTGAAGTGTGCAAATATTAAGGTTTTGTGCTTACAATCAAACTGAATTGATGTCCCTGGTTTATATATAACCCATTTGTTATTGGTGTATGTGATGTGATTGAATGAAATTGCTTCAGTCGGATTCTAATTTCATGTGTTGAAACACAACGATTAATTTGACCAGTTAGAATTTATAACATGTAGTTATAATTTTTACATTGTAGTTGATGAATATTCAATAGGCTGGGTAGACAGGACCTTTTCCCCAGGAGGCAAGTAATAAATACTAGTGGGAATAACCTAATAGTGAGGGGGGCAAAGTTTAAAGGAGACGTGCAGGGCAAGTTTTTAAGCAGAGGGTGGTGGGGGCCTGGAACGCGCTGCCAGGTGGTGGTGGTGGTGGAGGCAGATACGATAGTGACGTTTAAGTAGGGTTGCCAACTGTCCCGTATTAGCCGGGACATCCCGTATTTTGGGCTAAGTTGGTTTGTATCGTTTTAGGCCCAGACGGTGCTGTAGGCCCGGACACTGTAGGCCCGGACACTGTAGGCCCGGACACTGTAGGCCCGGACACTGTAGGCCCGGACACTGTAGGCCCGGACACTGTAGGCCCGGACACTGTAGGCCCGGACACTGTAGGCCCGGACACTGTAGGCCCGGACACTGTAGGCCCGGACACTGTAGGCCCGGACACTGTAGGCCCGGACACTGTAGGCCCGGACACTGTAGGCCCGGACACTGTAGGCCCGGACACTGTAGGCTGGGGTGTAAACTGCCCAAGTGAAATATGAGGTGCTGTTCCTCTCATTTGCGCTGGGCTTCACTCTGACAATGGAGGAGGCCCAGGACAGAAAGGTCAGATTGGGAATGGGAGGGGGAGTTGAAGTGCTGAGCCACCGGGAGATCAGGAAGGTTAAGACGGACTGGGCGAAGGTGTTCAGCAAAACGATCGCCGAGCCTGCGCTTGGTCTCGCCGATGTAGAGAAGTTGACACCTGGAACAGCGGATACAGTAGATGAGGTTGGAGGAGGTGCAGGTGAACCTCTGCCTCATATATAATTCTGTAGTCTTTTAATGTATTTCATGTTATGATATGGGGGGGGGGGGTGGAGGGATAGGGGACTGGGGGGGGGGGGGGGGGAGGGGCAGGGGACCCGGTGTGGGGCACCACTGTGAGGGAGGGGAAGGGAAGGGGAGGAGGAAAAGGGGGGGGGAGATCAAAGGGAGATCTGGTGTGGGATACTCTGCAACTTTGGGTATGCAAGCAAAGAATTTCACTGTGGCCTGTCACATGTGCCAATAAAGCATTCAATTCCATTCAACCTGTTTGTGAGGAAGCGCCAATTAACTGCTGCCTAGATTATTTTATCCCTACCTCAAACGGTGCGGCACGGTGGCGCGGCGGTAGAGTTGCTGCCTCACAGCGCCAGAGACTCGGGTTCCATCCTGACCACGGGCGCTGTCTGTACGGAGTTTGTACGTTCTCCTCGTGCCTGCGTGGGTTTTCTGCGGGTGCTCCAGTTTCGTCCCACACTCCAAAGACGTACAGGTTTGCAGGTTAATTGGTTTCAAGAGAGAGCTAGATAGAGCTCTTAAGGATAGCGGAGTCAGGGGGTACGGGGAGAAGGCAGGAACGGGGCACTGATTGAGAATGATCGGCCATGATCACATTGAATGGTGGTGCTGGCTCGAAGGGCCAAATGGCCTCCTCCTGCACCTATTGTCTATTGGTATAAATGTAAATTGTCTTTAGAGTGTGTAGGATAAAGTTGGTGTGGGGGGATCGCTGGTCGGCACGGGTTCCCTGGGCTGAAGGACCTGTTTCTGTGCTGTATCTCTAAACTAAACTAAACTATAAACTGAATGACTAACTTTCAACTAAACTATAAACTAAACTATAAAATTTCAACTAAATTAAAAACGAAACTATAAACTTTCAACTAAACTGTAAACTATAAACTTTCAACTAAACTGTAAACTATAAACTTTCAACTAAACTATAAACTATAAACTTTCAACTAAACTGTAAACTATAAACTTTCAACTAAACGATAAACTATAAACTTTCAACTAAACTATAAACGATAAACTTTCAACTAAACTATAAACTAAACTATAAACTTTCAACTAAATTAAAAACTAAACTACAAACTTTCAACTAAATTAAAGACTAAACTACAAACTTTCAACTAAATTAAAAACTAAACTATTAACTTTCAACTAAACTATAAACTTTCAATTAAACTATAAACTAAACTATAAACTTTCAACTAAATTAAAAACTAAACTACAAACTTTCAACTAAATTAAAGACTAAACTACAAACTTTCAACTAAATTAAAAACTAAACTATTAACTTTCAACTAAACTATAAACTTTCAATTAAACTATAAACTAAACTATAAAATTTCAACTAAATTAAAAACTAAACTACAAACTTTCAACTAAATTAAAGACTAAACTACAAACTTTCAACTAAATTAAAAACTATAAACTTTCAACTAAACTTTCAACTAAACTATAAACTCTAAACTCAACTAAACGAAGCAGATGGCAGATATCTTCCTGATGATTCACTCAGTCCTGTGTCTGGGGGTTTTGCTGCGGTTGGTGTGTGGGCCAAGGACACATTGATCACTGACGGGGTTTGTGAACTCTGTGATATTGACTATATTGTGATCTCTGTGCTCACAGCTGCCGTATAGTGTTGCAGCCCTGTTTACAGCACTGGATGCTTCCTGCCATTCATGGCGAACCTCCAGAGATTTATAGACAATCTCCACACCCATGCCAATAACTCAGCCGTCCTTTATTATTCTTGACAGAAAGTAACGTCAACACTTTTACAGACGGGTATCCTCGCTGGAAATTAGAAGATTGAGGGGGGATCTTATAGAAACTTACAAAATTCCTAAGGGGTTGGACAGGCTAGATGCAGGAAGATTGTTCCCGATGTTGGGGAAGTCCAGAACAAGGGGATCACAGTTTAAGGATAAGTGGGAAGTCTTTTAGGACCGAGATGAGAAAGTTTTTTTTCACACAGAGAGTGGTGAATCTGTGGAATTCTCTGCCACAGAAGGTAGTTGAGGCCAGTTCATTGGCTATATTTAAGAGGGAGTTAGATGTGGCCCTTGTGGCTAAAGGGATCAGGGGGTATGGAGAGAAGGGAGGGACAGGATACTGAGTTGGATGATCAGCCATGATCACATTGAATGGCGGTGCAGGCTCGAAGGGCCGAATGGCCTACTCCTGCACCTATTTTCTATGTTTCTATGTTTCTATGATCAGGAGACAAGAGAAACTGCAGATGCTGGAATCTGGAGGAAAATTCAAAATGCTGGAGTAACTCAACGGGTCAGGCAGCATCTGTGGAGAACATGGATGGGTGACGTTTCAGAGAGTGCTGGAGTAACTCAGCGGGTCAGGCAGCATCTGTGGAGAACATGGATGGGTGACGTTTCAGAGAGTGCTGGAGTAACTCAGCGGGTCAGGCAGCATCTGTGGAGAACATGGATAGGTGACGTTTCAAGAAGTGCTGGAGTAACTCAGCAGGTCAGGCAGCATCTGTGGAGAACATGGATAGGTGACGTTTCAAGAAGTGCTGGAGTAACTCAGCAGGTCAGGCAGCATCTGTGGAGGGAATAGATAGGTGACGTTTTGGGTCGGGACCCTTCTTCAGACTGACTCAAAAGGGTGAGCTGTTTTTGAAGAGTAGCACAATGATCCTGGACGTTTACGCGCGGAGATATTTGTGATATTAGAATATGGGGATTCCTGATGCATACAACTGGTTCATAGATTACATGAGAATTTTAGTTTGTGGGAAGGAACTGCAGATGTTGGTTTAAACCGAAGACAGACACAAAATGCTGGAGTAACTCAGCGGGACAGGCAGCATCTCTGGAGAGAAGGAATGGGTGATGTTTCCAGTCGAGACATTTCTTCAGTTGTTGGTCCTACACATTTTATATTTTTTAAGGATTTATTTTGAAGAATCTCTATTTCTCTCTCGCAGTGACCTGTGAAGACCAGGTCAGTAGTGGCATCTAAAGAGGAGAGAGATGGATCACAGCCTGGCAGAGGATGGCTGGTTTATCCTGTTTGACATGAACATTGTGGGCCAAAGGGCTGGTTTTTATGTGCTCCACTGTGCTCTGTAAATGAAAATGGATCTCTCGTTCCTTGTGCCATTTGAGATTATGGAGGATAGGTGATGTTCAGGTTGGGATTAGGGTTGCCAACTGTCCTGTATTAGCTGGGACACCCCGTATTTTGGGCTAAATTGGATTGTCCCGCATTAGGCCCGTTGGTCTAGGCTACAGTGTAGGCTAACGGAGTGAGTTCGGGGAGCGGGGTCCGAGTGTGTTCGCCTAACGGAGGTTGCGTAGCAACCCGCCTCCCGGCTCGGGCGGCTGCCATTGGTGGAGCGGGAGCACGTGGCCGCTGACTGGGTGAGATCACGTGGGGCACGGGGCGGTGACGTCACCTTGTCCCGTATTGTTCCGGAAGTGGCGGCGCCTAACGGCAGCGGCTTGCTAGCAGTCTGTTCGTCTTTTTTTCCTTTTTTTTTTGTTGTGTGTCGGTGTTGGGATGGTTATAATATATTTTTTTGGTTGTGTATGTGTGGGAGGGGGTGGTGGTGTGGGGGGGGGGGGGGGGGGATGGGGGAAACTTTTCTCTTCCTCACGGCGCGGTGTGCGGCTCGGCTGCGGGGCCTAACATCACCCGGTGCGGCTTGGCCGCTGGACTTTACATCGCCCGGTGCGGCTCGACCACGGGACTTTACATCGCCCGGTGCGGCTCGGCCGCGGGACTTTACATCGCTGGTGCGGCTCGGCCGCGGGGCTTAACATTGCCCGGTGCAGCTCGGCTGCGGGACTTTTCATCGCCCGGTGCAGCTCGGCCGCGGGACTTTTCATCGCCCGGTGCGGCTCGGCCGCGGGGCTTTACATCGCTGGTGCGGCTCGACCACGGACTTTACATCGCCCGGTGCGGCTCGGCCACGGGACTTAGCTGCGCAAGGCTTGGTCGCGGGCCTTTCATCGCCCGGTTCGGCCGCGGGACGTTTCAGCGCCCGGTGCGGGGACTGTGCGGGTCGGTCGGGGACGAGCTGTCTGTCCGTGGGCGTGGGGAAGAGAGTGGAAGTTTTGTTGCCTCCATCACAGTGAGGGGGTGTTTGGAGTCACTGTGATGGACGTTTGTGTTGGGGTCATGTGTCTTGTGTTCTTTTAAAAAAAAATTTTTTATGACTGCTATGTAGTTTCGTTCGGTACTTCGGTACCGATCGACAAATAAAGCTCTGTTATACCTGTTATACCTGTTATTTGGGAGTGCTATAGTTGGCACCCCTAGTTGGGGACCCTTCTACAAACTGTCTGAAGAAATCTCTCGAAAGGCTGAAGAAGGGTCCCAACCCGAAACATCACCTAACCATTTTCTCCAGCGATGCTGCCTGACCAGCTGAGTTACTTCAATAGTCAATAGTCAATGGTCGTTTATTTGTCACATACACATAAATGTGTAGTGAAATGAAACATTACCCGAGTTGAACAATAAGACCAATAAGAATAATCAATAAAAATGCAATAACACATACAATCACAACTAACACCAAACAAAAAGAAACATCCATCACAGTGAGTCTCCTCCAGTCCCTCCTCACTGTGATGGTAGGCCTCAATGTCTTTTCTCTTCCCCTGCCGTCTTGTCCCGCGGTCAGGCTGTTGGAGTTGCCACGTCGGGGCGGTCGGGGCTCCCGACATTGAAGCCCCCGCTGGGCGGTGAAAAATCCCGCGGCCTATTTCAGGCCGCGCCGGACGGTGAAAGGTCCGCGGCGTGCCGACCCAAGCCCTGCGATTCGGGACGGGCGAACACGCTGCCTCTGCCGCTGCCGGAGGTCCCGATGTCGGCCCCCACCCAGGGGCCTGCGGGCTTCCGACGTCCACACGGCCCGCGCCGGAGCCTCCGGAGACGAGTCGCAGCCGCTCCCGCAGCATCCGCAGGCAGCCGGCGCCGCAGGTGGTGAGTCCAGGCCACGGGCTCTGCGAACCAGAGCCCCAGGTGGTCCCAGGTGCATGGCCGGTGGTAGGCCGCAGCGGGAACGGAGGACACGACACAGAAACAAAGGTCGCGTCTCCGTTCGGGAGAGAGAATTTTACAGTTCCCGTTCCCTCCCACCACCCCCCCCCCCAAACATAACATACAAACTCTACACCATATTAAAACTACAATTCATACAAAAACAACAAAAAACACAAAAGACAGACGGACTGCAGGCAAGCCGCAGCTGCGACAGCAGCGATTTTGTGTCTATCTTTGGTGTAAAGCAGCATCTGCAGTTCATTTTTATTACATTAAGATTAGAGGGGAGATGAGTTTCACTTGTTCAACACGGACATTGTGGGCCGAAGGGCCTGTTCCTGTGCTGTACTGTTCCAAACTCTATGAATGTTGCAAATCTCTGGTCAGATTAACCCCTCATTTCAAGAGTTAAGGGCGTTTAGTTGTCACATGTACAGAAAAAGGAATGATGGGATTTTAACTTGTTGCAGCTTATCAGGTCTGTAAACACAATACTCAATAACAGCAGATAATAAACAAAAGAAAGTTCAATCAATTAAAAAAAATTATATGTTCAATTACCGAGTATATAACTTGGTGATGTTATCCAGCCACAAACCAGAAACAGCCAGTTCGGTAAATGGCTCTTGTATTTAGTACAGTTTAGTTCAGAGATACAGCGTGGAAACAGGCCCTTCGGCCCACCGGGTCCGCACCGACCAGCAATCCCCGCAAACTAACACTATCCTACACACACTAGGGACAATTTACATTTATACCAAACCATTTATTCACAAAATGCTGGAGCAACTCAGCAGGTCAGGCAGCATCTCAGGAGAGAAGGAATGGGTGACGTTATTGGGGTCGAGACCCTTCTTCAGACTGACATAGAAAATAGGTGCAGGATGAGGCCATTTGGCCCTTCAAGCCAGCACCGCCATTCATTGTGATCATGGCTGATCATCCACTATCAGTAACCCGTGCCTGCCTTCTCCCCATATCCCTTGATTCCACCAGCCCCTAGAACTCTGTCTAACTCCTTTTTAAATTCATCCAGTGAATTGGCCTCCACTGCCCTCTGTGGCAGAGAACTCCACAAATTCACAACTCTCCGGGTGAAAAAGTTCTTCTCCCACATTCGAAAGACGTACAGGTTTGTAGGTTAATTGGCTTGTGTTTGAACACTTGGTATAAGTGTAAATTGTCACTAGTGTGTGTAGGAGAGTGTTAGTGTGTGGGGATCGCTGGTTAGTGCGGACGCGGTGGGCCGAAGGGCCTGTTTCCGCGCTGTATCTCTGAACTAAACTGAATTAAACTAAAGTAAACGTTATGAGCAGAGGAAAGATTGGCCTTTTGGCCAAACAGGTTCAGAGGGACAACTGATTGATGCTGGCTTCTGTTTGCCAGATACCTGCACAAATGAGCGTCATAATTAATTAATCAAACTGAAACATAAAGAAAACATTTGTTATTTAACAACATCTAATAGAAAAAAGAAACCCATTAATAATTCAGAAATTAACCCAAACTGTAAACATTCATTATTGTGGGCTGCACTGAGAGCTGCTGCCTCATAATGCCAACGACTCGTGTTCGATCCTGACCTCTGTGTGCGGAGTTTGCACGTTCTCCCTGTGACCGTGTGGGTTACCTCCGGGTGCTCCAGTCTCCTCCCACATCCCAAAGACGTGTCGGTTTGTAGGTTAATCGGCCCCTGTGTTAATTGTCCCTGGTGTGCAGGGAGTGGATGGAGAAAGTGGGATCACGTAGAACTAGTGTGTGAACGGCCGATTGCTGGGTCGGCGTGGACTCGGTGGGCCGAAGGGCCTGTTTCCATGTTGTACCTATAATTTAGTTAGTTTATTTTAATGTCACGTGTACCGAGGTACAGTGAAAAGCTTCTGTTGCGCGCTAACCAGTCAGCGGAAAGACAATACGTGACTACAATCGATCCATTTACAGCGTACAGATACATGATAAGGGAATAACGTTTATAGACAATAGACAATAGACAATAGGTGCAGGAGTAGGCCATTCGGCCCTTCGAGCCAGCACCACCATTCATGGCTGATCATTCTCAATCAGTACCCCGTTCCTGCCTTCTCCCCATACCCCCTGACTCCGCTATCTTTAAGAGCTCTATCTAGCTCTCTCTTGAATGTATTCAGAGAATTGGCCTCCACTGCCCTCTGAGGCAGAGAATTCCACAGATTCACAACTCTCTGACTAAAGTTTTTCCTCATCTCTGTTCTAAATGGCCTACCCCTTATTCTTAAACTGTGGCCCCTGGTTTAGTGCAAGGTAAAGCCAGCAAAGGTCCGATCAAGGATAGTCCGAGGGTCACCAATGAGGTGGATAGTAGTTCAGCACTGCTCTCTGGGTTGTGGTAGGACGGTTCAGTTGCCTGGTAACAGGGGGGTCGCTGGTCGGTGCGGACTCAGTGGGCCGAAGGGCCTGCTTCTGCGCTGTATCTCTAAACTAAAACTGACAATATCACTGGCTAGGACTGTCTGCAATGGTTTCACAATGACAGAAAACCTTAAATGTCTCCGTAATGGGTTGGGAGCACATTTGATCAATTCACGAGCCTATCCAAAAACTCGTACATCACCGCAGGTCCATTGATGTACATCGATGGCAAGTGGATAATGAGAAAATGACCAGTTGGCCTGTCAAACCTCCCCTCAGCCCGTCATGAAATATTCATCATTCCACAGATGCACCACTACTTACTTCATCACCAGAGGCACAAACGCTTCCTGGGTGCCAAATAAAATTGAACACAATTGAAAACTATCTGTCCACCTGTCTCGTATCCAATCTCACGTTCCCCAACACACACACCCCCTGTCACTCTAGGCTTACACTCCCAACCACACATTGTCCATCGCTCTCTCACACCCACACCAGCCTCTCACTCTTTAGAAACATAAAAACATAAACAGTAGGTGCGGGGAGGAGGCCATTCGGCCCTTCGAGCCAGCACCGCCATTCACTCTGATCATGGCTGATCATCCACAATCAGTAACCCGTGCCCTGCCTTCTCCCCATATCCCTTGATTCCACTTTAGGCTTTAGACCTTTAGAGATACAGCGTGGAAACAGGCCCTTCGGCCCACCGGGTCCGCGCCGACCAGTGATCCCCGCACACTAACACCATCCTACACCCACTAGGGACAATTTACAAGTCACACTTTACATTGGGCCAATTAACCTACAAACGTGTAGGTTAATCTCTGGGATGTGGGAAGAAACCGGGCACCCGGAGAAAACCCACGCAGGTCACGGGGAGAACGTACAAACTCCGTACAGACAGCACCCGTAGTCAGGATGGAACCTGGGTCTCTGGCGCTGTGAGGCAGCAACTCTACCGCTGCACCACCGTGCCGTAATATCTCTCTCTCTCTCTCTCTCTCTCTCTCGCTCTCTCTCTCTCTCTCTCTCTCTCTCTCTCTCTCTCTCTCTCTCCCTCTCTCTCTCTCTTCCTCTCTCTCTCTCTCTCTCTCTCTCTCTCTCTCTCGTCTCTCTCTCTCTCTCTCTCTCTCTCTCTCTCTCTCTCTCTCTCTCTCTCTCTCTCTCTCTCTCTCTCTCTCATCACACTCCAATACATTAATCTCTTCATCACCCACAGCCCCCCACTTCCTCCCCCCTACTCCAATCAGCCTGAAGTGCTGACCAGGGATGTGACGTGTCTATCCCTCCACAGATGCTGCCTGACCGACTGAGTTCCTCCAGCACTTTGTCTTAATTCCAGCATCTGAGTGTAACCAGCTCCTTCATCATGCTGGCGTTGAGGGCGAGGTTGTTATCTTCAAACGTCACTCTCTCTCTCCCTCTCCCCCTCTCCCTCCCCCTCTCCCTCCCCCTCTCCCTCCCCCCCTCTCCCTCTCTCCCCCTCTCTCTCTCTCCCCCCCCTCCCCCTCTCTCCCCCTCTCTCTCTCTCTCCCCCCTCTCCCTCTCTCCCCCTCTCTCTCCCTCCCCCTCTCTCCCCTTCTCTCCCCCTCCCCTCCCCCTCTCTCCCCCTCTCTCCCCTCTATCTCTCTCTCTATCCCCTCGCTCTCCTCCCCTCTCTCTCTCTCCCACTCTCTTTCTCTCCCTCCCCCTCTCTCTCTCTCTCTCTCTCTCCCCTCCCCCTCTCTCTCCCCCTCCTCCTCCCTCTCCTCTCTCTCTCCCCTTCTCTCCCTCCCTCCCTGTTTACTATTGGTTTGATTCCTCTGTTGTTCTCCGTGGGTCATTGTGATCTCCACAGTGCTTGTGGCTCACTGCCTGCATGGATTCCATCTAACAGTATGTTTTAACAGCTCGTTTTAACCTCCTGTTGCTTCCTCACAGTACGAGAGAACATGAAGGTCATAACTGTCCTTACAGTGTGGCTGGCCGGTCGGACTGCCAACTTCCTCGCTCCCAAATACGGGACAAGGTGACGTCACCGCCCCGAGCCCCACGTGACCTCACCCAGCCAGCGGCCACGTGCTCCCGTTCCACCAACGGCTACGCAACCTCCGTTAGGCGTACACACTCGGCCCCACTCCCCGTACACACGCCGTAGCCTACAGTGTCCAGGCCTACAGTGTGCGGGCCTACAGTGTGCGGGCCTACAGTATCCGGGCCTACAGCGTCCGGGCCTTCGGTGTCCGGGCCTACAGTGTCCGGGCCTACAGTGTCCGGGCCTACAGTGTCCGGGCCTTCGGTGTCCGGGCCTACAGTGTCCGGGCCTACAGTGTCCGCGCCTACAGTGTACGGGCCTACAGTGTCCGGGCCTTCGGTGTCCGGGCCTACTGTGTCCGTGCCTACAGTGTCTGGGCCTACAGTGTCCGGGCCTTCGGTGTCCGGGCCTACAGTGTCTGGGCCTACAGCGTCCGGGCCTACCGTGTCTGGGCCTATGGCGCCTCCCGGGCCTAATACGGGACAAGGGTGGTCCCGTAGGGGACAAACCAATTTAGCCCAAAATACTGGATGGCCTGGCTAATACGGGACAGTTGGCAACCCTACTGGCTGGCCGCAGTAATGCCTGCTTGTAATTGAGTTAGATGTGCCCTTCAACAGGCCAGGCTGCATCCTAGACTCTTCACGGATGCCACAGAGAGGAGACGGTTGCCCACCTCTGCGTGGATTTGCAAAAAAGGATCCAGAGATTGATGCAAGGGACCGTGTCACGGTTTATCCCGAACAGCTCCCTAATGGCACGGTGGCGCAGCGGTAGAGTTGCTGCCTCACAGCGCCAGAGACCCGGGTTCCATCCTGACTACGGGTGATGTCTGTATGGAGTTTGTACGTTCTCCCCATAGATTTTCTCCGGGTGCTCCGGTTTCTTCCCACACTCCAAAGACGTGCAGGTTTGTAGGTTAATTGGGTTGGTATAAAATGTAAATTGTCCCTAGTGTGTGTAGGATGGTGTTAGTGTGCGGGGATCGCTGGTCGGTGCGGACTCGGTGGGCCGAAGGGCCTGTTTCCACGCTGTATCTCTAAACTAAACTAACAGTGGACTCTGATTTACTAGGGACACATACAGAGACGGACATTGAGTGCTACTGGAAGGTCATCAGGTCGTGAAAGACGCTCTTTGGTCTACGGTGAGCTTTGTTGACCTCCCAGCGGAGCAAGATGTCCATCAGGGAATGTTGCCGACTGGCCCGCTGCAGACTGCAGGAGTACGTGCTGAGGGACGCACTGAAGCTCGGTGCAGGCAACGCCAAGGCCCTGTGGGGGAGAACCACAGTCTAGGGGCCTTCCTCTGCTGGACATGGGGGGTAGAGTCTAGGTGACATTTCGGTTGGGCACACTTCTTCTGACAATGTTCTCCACAGATGCCGCCTGACCCGCTGAGTTACTCCAGCACTCTGTGAAACGTCACCTATCCATATTCTCCACAGATGCTGCCTGACCCGCTGAGTTACTCCAGCACTCTGTGAAACGTCACCTATCCATGTTCTCCACAGATGCTGCCTGACCCGCTGTGTTACTCCAGCACTCTGTGAAACGTCACCTATCCATGTTCTCCACAGATGCTGCCTGACCCGCTGAGTTACTCCAGCACTTTGTGTCTTTTTTTGTGGGCCAGCACCTGCGTTTCCTTGCGTTTATAAGGAGCATTTCTTGCACCATGGTACAGGTGCTGCTACCTGCTACTTGGATCAGGCAGACCTTAGCAAGAGGCTTTTACTTTGCACCAATCATCCGCGGCAGTGTAATTTGAAAGGAGAATTGCAGCTTCAGAGGTCAGACTTCACGCGGGCCAACAGGCCGGAGATACAACGTGCCCTGTGCCTCTGCTGCAAGGGCAATGATAGTGCAGCTCTCATCTGGCAGCAACACTCTAACACCTTGCAGGTCTTGATGGATCCTGGGGTGTCTTTCAGCAGAGATACTCCAGCTCTGCCATCCGATGCAGAATGTGGACGCTGGTTTACTTTAGTTTAGTTTCGTTTAGTTTCGTTTGGAGATTCAGCGCGGAAACGGGCCCTTCGGCCCACCGGGTCCGCACTGTCCAGCGATCCCCGCACACTAGCACTATCCCACACACACACACACACACACACACACACACCACACACACACACACACACACACACACACACACACACACACACACACACACACACACATACACACACACACACACACACACACACACATATACACACACACACACACACACACACACACACACACACACACACACACACACATATACACACACACACACACACACACACACACACACACACACACACACACACACACATATACACACACACACATATACACACACACACACACACACACACACACACACACACACACACACACACACACACTGTCACACACACAGTCACACACACACACACACACACACACACACACACACACACACACACACACACACACACACACACACACACACACACACACACACATATACACACACACACACACACACACACACACACACACACACACACACACACACACACACACACACACACACACACACACACACACACACACACACACACACACACACACACTCGGGACAATTTTTACATTTTCACCAAGCCAATTAAACTACAAACACGCACATCTTAGGAGTGGGGGAGGAAACCGGAGCACCCGGAGAAAACCCACGCGGGTCACGGGGAGAACGTACAAACTCCACACAGACAGCACCCGTAGTCGGGATGGAACCCGGGTCTCTGGCGCTGTGAGGCGGCAACTCTACTGCTGCGCCACGGTGCCGGTATTGCTGAGCATTGGCTGTTAACCGTGAGTGGGGGAGCGTACCAGACATGGGGTGACAATGGGTGGGGCAGGAGCGGGAGTGGAAGGCCCAGCATTACATGGGCTATGTGCCTGCACTGTTCCAATTATAAACACTCTTGGAACAGCTCCAGAATAATTCCAGCCTCTCATATCCCTTTGACTTCAGTGAGGGAATTTGCATCTGTACGTGTTACCCAGGACAAGGAAATCTCACAGCAACTTCAAAGACAGAGAAGCATTTCTGAAATGTTGTCGGTCGCTGTTGTAATGCAGAGAGGCATGGCAACAAATTTGCATTCAATAGAAGCATAGTGTAACTGAGTTGTACAGCACTAGGGTTGCCAACTGTTTCGCATTACCCGGGACATCCCGTATTTTGGGCTAAATTGGTTTGTCCCCTTGTCCCGTATTAGGCCTAGGGGGCGCTGTAGGCCCGGACACTGTAGACTCGGACGCTGTAGGTCCTGATACTGTAGGCTTGGACACTGTAGGCCCGGACGCTATAGGTCCCGACACTGTAGGCTCTAATACTGTAGGCTCGGACACTGCAGGCCTGGACGCTGTAGGTCCTGATACTGTAGGCTCGGACACTGTAGGTCCCGACACTGTAGGCCCGGATGCTGTAGGCCCA